>NC_134831.1:3489357-3789357 GCF_004210375.1 Tachypleus tridentatus | reverse complement strand
AACATGCTGTCTTAGCCAAAATGCTTACATATTTTATAACACATAAGATCCTTATTATTAAGATAGAGAGTACATATATAATTAGCATTGTTAAACTGAGAAATGCATGCTATATTAAACATGTGCATATGTAATTTGTGTAGTGAGACAGGTTCTATGAACATCATGGACGATTTATTAGAATAGCAAACAATTTATCAGACATTTATGTGCAAAAACGGCTCGTTTGGGTTGAGAAAATATTTTACATAGAAGAGCGAACAACGTTTCGACCTTCTTCGGTCATCGTCAGGTTATACCAAAAGGACAGCCTTTTATAGAAATCAGGGGTGTATTAGTGTGTTTTGACAAAAATTACTCAAAACAACTTATATAGACCAGAATAACAACTCGTACATGTCTGTCCTTTCGTGCGCTACCTTCTCTGTTACTACTTGGGCACATACTCAGTAATTATTCCGCCCATACACACAGTAACATGAATATAGATCAGTATGCAAGTACTTTGACCAAGACGGTACCATGAGCTTATTCTAGTTCGTTGTGTAATTTTTTACAAGTATTGATACTTTTCACAGAAACGCAATGAAAACGTAATTAAAACAAAACAAAAAACAACAGGTTAAGGACCCTCAATGTTCAAGCATAACCATGTTTAATTCTAAAATACCGAAAGAAGGGAGGGAAAGCAGTCAGTAGTATCCTTCGCCTACGCAGCTTCTCTTAGCCAAATGCGGAGTGTGCTCAGCAGTTGATTGCAGACTCAAACCTCGGACGTTCAGACCCTGGGTGCAGCACGCTGACCATCAAGTTCTTATCTCACAGTTTATTAATTAGCATCTGTCTGGTCCACCAGGGTAAGCGATAAATTTACGAAAGTAAATTGCTAAAATTCTGGGCTCGATCCCTATGGCAGACGCAGCAGGTAGCCCAATGTGGTTACATTTTTCTGAACTTCAGGTTACGTATATTGTTCCCCGTTGTTCAACGGTAAATTTGAAGGTTTTTAACACTAAAATCCGAATTTTAATACTTACGATGGGCAGAGCACAGATAGCCTGTTGTATAGTTTTGTGCTTAACAACAAACAAAAAATCGACGTCTTATACTTAGTTTTATGTATTGAGTTTAAAGTTTTTGTTTACATTGACTATATTCTAATCTGTACAAACAGGACAAGAAATATGTAAACGATCTTTGTTGTACGGCCCGACATCATCAGATGTTTAAAGCACTCGACTCGTAATCCGAGGGTCGCGGGTTCGAATCCCCGTCACACCAAACATGCTTGCCTTTTCAGCCGTGGGGGCGTTATAAATATAACGGTCAGGCTCACAATTCGTTGATAAAAGAGTAGCCTAAGAGTTGGTAGTGGGAAGATGATGACTAGCTGCCTTCTCTCTAGTCTTACACTGCTAAATTAGAAACAGTTAGCGCAGATAGCCCTCGCGTAGCTTTGCGCGAAATTCAAAACAAATCAAACCAATCTTTGTTGTAAAATCGTAACGGGAACTTTATATATATAAAACCACAGTCAGTTGTGAAAAGCAACCTAAAGTACAAAAGATTAAAGGTTTTTCTCTAGTTTTAAGTCAGGGGTTCGATTCCTCTCGGTGGACTCAGCAGATAGCCTGATGTTTCTTTGCTATAAGAAAACGCACTCTCCTCTGGTTCTTCTGTAATATTTTTTATATCAACCTGAACTACGTACATTTTATCTTTATTAACAAGAATTATAACTTTTTATAAACAATGCCATTTATAACAATGGATCTCTCATAATGTTTGTTGTTTATACTAGTGTTACAAGCTTATACCAACTTGTACAGTATTCTGTTTCTTCTTGTTTACGAACCTTACTTCATTTTTTCCACACTCCAACCACTCATTACTTGTTTCTTTATTTATAGTCTATGCTCTATCCAACCAGTCTGATGTTTTCGCCTTAGATCTGTTCCATGACGAAGTTTAACAGTGCTTATGTTATGTCGACCTCTCTCTTGAGAACGTCGTCTGTAATCTATAGAGTTTGCAACTCTCTGGATTGTCTACTTTAATATACTGTTGATTGACAAGCTTGTAATCGAGTCACGTTTTGACCATCAGAAAGAATGTCAATTTGGACAGGAAATTAAGAAAAGTTCATCCAACTTGCCAATCGTTGTCTCCTAGATGTTAATTCTAGTGCTAGGACTCTCGCCGCCAGAGTTGACTTGGTTACGTTTATGTATTTCTAACACTTTCACTGAATAAGCGAATTATAACGTTTTTCATTTACAATCGAAATCTTGTGTATTGACTTTCGAGCGGTTGGGATTGAACTCCATTTTCTTATTTTTTGTATTTCATGAACTTGATGCATGAGTTGTTCTTTATTAACCACAGTTAATTTTTCGCCATATCAATTTTATGAACATGTAGTATAAATGATATTAACTCATTTTTCGAGAGTTTTCGAAACATGGACCTTCAGAGGCGAATTAAAGAAGACAGTCCACCTTTCAAAGGCTATCGGATTATAGAATGTTTATTCACTACTATCAAGACTTCTTGAACCTACAGGTTTTTCTCACATTATGAATTCATTCGACACATAGCGATATCATAATCAACCCAAATATCGTACACACATTACTATTACAGCTACTAGAGAGGCCTGGCATGGTCAGGTGAATTAAGGCGTTCGACTCGTAATCCGAGAGTCACGGGTTTGAATCCCCATCACACCAAACATGCTCGCCCTTTCAGCCGTGGGGGCGTTATTATGTAATGGTCAATCCAACTATTCGTTGATAAAAGAGTAGCCCAAGAGTTGGCGGTGGGTGGTGATGACTAGCTGCCTTCCGTCTAGTCTTACACTGCTAAATTAGAGACGGCTAGCACAGATAGCCCTCGAGTAGCTTTGTGCGAAATTCAAAACTATTAAACAGTTACTAGAACCTTGTTCTTTGTCTTCATCAGGGTTACTAGCTACTATAACCTTATTTCTTTTTTTCAGGGTTACTAGCTACTATAACCTTGTTATTTGTCTTCTTCAGCGTTGCTAGCTTCAAAAACCTTGTTCTTTGTGTTTTTCTAAGGGTACTGATGAGAAATGAAGTCACTGTTCTAATTCACTAATCAGTCACAAAGCCACGAGCTTTACGTTTCTTTTATTCCTAGAGACAAATCAAAATTATCTTTTTTTTTTCTTTATGGTGAATCATCCATTTATACTTGTTTTTGATATAACTCGATACGTGTTGTACCACATATTGATCTGTGATAAACGATTCCGTTCAAGTACTGGAATAAACACTGTATCAATGGAAAAATAAATGACATAAGGATCTGGCTGATTAAACTACACCTACAAAAGCTGCTCTTTCGCTTTGTTCTGGACGAAAGACGATCGAAAAGATTTAGTCACTTTAAGCCTATAACTTATTCAACATCTTCAAAGAATCTTTTAAGCATATTGTTATCTCGTATTGTTAACACTCGATGATAATAAAGGAACCTGTTTAGCTTAACGTAAAAATCAGTGTTTGTAACTATAGTGAGGAACGAAGAGATAATGAAGCGCCTATCTTTCTCTTGATTGTTTGAATTTTAGTAAAACTTGGATGTGAACGACGTTTAGGGCTATCTTAAGGCAACTCTCTGAACAGAAAGAATGACTGAGCAGACTAGTGAGACACGAGAATAACCAGCCTGCTCGGTCGTTATACTAGTCTAATTACACATTGACGAAACAAGGCCAACTGTCTGCCTTAGCTCTAACACGACCTTTATACTGTAATTAAGCCTTCTTTGCTCGAAGTTTCAACCAATCGATTCTTTTTATGACGGGTAATGGAGAAAGTAAGGAGTCTGGTGCACATTTCTGGCCTAACGGCTTGGTTAATTGGGCCGTTTTATTAAACAGCCATTGTTAAAGCTTCTTTTCGAATGGCTTGATTACAACCCACGAGACTCTCTTTGTAAAGAGAAAGAAAGGCGTAAATGACTGAACTTTTCTGCTTAAAGGATTTCACCAGTAACATGTGGATAGCCTTTTCATTCTTTCCGTGTGACACAAGCAACAACGAACACATTATGGGCCAATTAGATTTTGTAAAAATTCTAGAAAGCGAAAGAGCCGTGATAATGTTGCTTTTGTTGAACAACAACGATTTTTATTTCGAGTATGAAATATAAATAATTTGAAGAGCGAGTTTGGGTTTTGTTTTGAATTTCGCCCTAAGCTACACAAGGGCTAACCGCGCTAGCCGTCCCTAATTTAGCAGTGTAAGACTAGAGGGAAGGCAGCTAGTCATCACCACCCAACGCCAACTCTTGGGCTACTTTTTTACCAACGAATAATGGCATTAACCGTCATATTATAACGCTTGACGGCTGAAAGGGCGAGCATGTTTGCTGTGATGGGAATTCGAATCCACGACCCTCAGATTCGAGTCGAGTGCCTTAACCACTTGGCCATGCCAGGGCCATTAATGAATGAAATGGTATTAAGAAATTATTAAATTTTTAACATCGTATAACACTCTCTTGAGTGACTTTGTTCATCAAAATCTGTTCCAAACACCTCCACACTATGTCCAATAACTTACGAAGACAGAGAAGTAGCGAAAAAAAAAAAAAGGATTAAGTGATTGGTTACCTTCACGACCATTTTTTAATTACAAAGTGCAAAAGCAGCGCCATCTTCTAAATGTCTTAAGTAATGGAACAAATGATATCATTCACATTTAAATTTCTGAGAATTTATTTAATTAGTTTTATCATAAAAAGATACCGAGTTTCTTTCTGTGGTAGTAAAATATATCTAGTTTCTTACATGATAGTTGTTAATTTTCTGCGATTCTTAATTAATCTTTATTAACTCGTAACTTACTGTAAATGTTTCATTTAGAAGAAATAATTATAAGTTGGTTTTGGTTTTTAAGTTATAATTAACCATTATTTTATCAGTCTGCTGTAAAACCATGTTATATTTCGTTCTTAATTATTATTTAAAATGCTCATTAACTTGTAAGAACAGTAGAACAGCAATGTTTAGACGAGTTAGAAATCAATGTATCATTTTATGCAAGGTTTAGGCCCGATATGTTTTTACTTGTTATTTTTAATTAGTTTTTTTGAAAGTGATCCACTTAAAGTTTAGTTGGTTGAATAGTGTGTAAAGAATGTATTTCATACTTTATGATAAAAAGTTTAAACTTAATCAGTACTGTGTTAAAAATGTATTTCATACTTTATGATAAACAGTTGGTATTCAATTGTGTGTTAAGAAGGTATTTCATACTTTATCATGGACATTTTATACTTAATCAATAGTGTGTTAAAATGTATTTCATACTTTATCATGGACATTTTATACTTAATCAATAGTGTGTTAAAATGTATTTCATACTTTATCATGGACATTTTATACTTAATCAATAGTGTGTTAAAATGTATTTCATACTTTATCATAAATAGTTTATACTTAATCAATAGTGTGTTAAAAATGTATTTCATACTTTATCATGGACAGTTTATACTTAATCAATAGTGTGTTAAGAATGCATTTCACAAATATATATGCAAAAACGAGCCGTTTTTGCATATATATTTCTCTACAAGTGGGTTTTCTCGACATCACTGAATGCATTTCACAATTTATGAAAAACGGTTTATACTTAATCTATAAACAATTAAAAAATTCGAGTTCCGGTTCTCCCAGTGGACACCGTAGATACCGAATGTGGATTTTCGCTAGGAAAAGAAAAGTAAGAAAGGTTCAGTTCATTGTTACTTTTGTTTTATAAAATGTTTGGATGTATTTATCTATGTTTTAATTAGAAAAAGTTTAGTTTCATCTCAAATGACGTCATATTTGCCGTATTATCACGTGCTAATATTACAACAGCTGCTAAATTTTGATTGTTAAAAAGGGCGTTTGGGTTAGTAGTAAAGCACATAGCTACACGATGGGCTATGTGTCCTCTGCCCATCACACGTATCGAAACCCAAATTTTAGAACTATACCATTGTGCTACTGCGGGGGTGTGTAATAAATGTGTTTCTTTATATCTTTATTGGAATAAAACCTCGTGTACGAGCTTTACACAGTTGCCCAATGGGACTATCCAAGTGGATCAGTAGGTAGTCTCACGGCTTACAGTGCTAAAATTCAGGTTACAATATCAGTAGTGGGTAGAGCACAAATAGCTCATCCTACAGCTTTGTGCTTAATAACGGGCAAACAACCCTCCAGTGGGTCAGCTGTAAATTTATGGACTCATAACACCTAAGTCCAAGGTTTAATTCTCCGTGTAGACACAAAGCAGATAACTTAGTTATTATAGTATGATGCCTGGACTGATGTATAGTGTGCTATTCCTCCCTTTACAACTTCATTTGATTATAATTAACATGTTATTGAAAACCTAAAACACCACTAACAGAGAGGTTACACAACTGATGACCTAGAGCAAAGTGACCATAGAAGCTTTTTGCATCTTGTCTGTTTGTAGAAGTTGAGTGGAGGCAAATGAAATGTAAAAATATGTCAAGTTTGGTTGTAAAAGCTTTTAGAAAAGATACAAGTTATGTTTGGAAAATTATTGGGTTTTTTTCTTATTACGTTTAGCCTTGTTATATGTTAAAGGTCAGGTCACGTATTATATTATTTCATTATTTTGTGTCTTCTTGTGCATAGGTTTCTGTTTGCACCATGAGGAGTTAAATGCATCAAAACCTATAAGCCTTTTTTTTACAAACATCTAGTATTAATTCTCACACTTAATAAAATGGAATGTTATAAATACTGCCAGTTTCAAAAGAAATGTACATTAACGACTGTGGATTAAGTCGGCAACTAGTGTTTATAGTTTCTCTAACTAAACTTTACCATTTTATTTACTTATTGTTTCTTTAATATTGTTGATATATTATTTATTATATCGAATATAATCACGTATACTTTATTTCATTTTCTTGTTAATTGTTAAACTTTTAGTACAAAGATTGTTTTACATTGTTGCCTCAGTGTGTACACTTAAGACTGACCTGAATCTTCTCAGAAGGTTGAACCTTTTCAGATGTTATTGGGTTTACGGTGGCAAATATCGTTAACATTGATGATACCCACCTGGTGAAAAAAAATGTTTTCTGATCCTTGTGGATAGAAACGTAAGAAAATTACATTAAATTAACTGTATTGATGGCCAGATTTCCTTTAAGTACTTATCTTATTCGGATTGGAATACATTATTATTTATTATATAATTAACACATGAATATCAATATATCCAGAACGTTGTTCTATCTTAGTGCCAAGTTTAGCCATGGAAATCATATAAACTTTGATCGATTTTCAAGAGTTTTTTTGAGGCTGTAACTTGATTGGAAAGGGTAATTATACAGAGTTCCGTTGGTGACATTAGCCCATTCATGTTTCCCTTGCTCTTATTCGCCAAGGGCAGATAAAGAAGAAGCACTCTCGAGTTCCAGCGCGGTCATGTAAGTGGGTTACCGTATTTGATTGGCTTATATCTTTCCCATTGTTGTGGATGTGATAGAATGAGTCTTCTATGATCGTGTTTTTTGCCAGTCTTGTTCTGTATGTTGGTATGCTTAAATATATTTTTATTGCAACTTTTAGAAAGTCACGTGCTACACAAGACAACGTTATAACATTAAGTCAACACCTTTTTGTGTGAGCTCCTCTGTGTCGTGTTCCCCTGTTTACAAATCGCTCTTATAAGTGCTGCAACAAAGCACTTGGGTTTTTACACTTTCTAAGTTTTATATTTTGCTTGCTACTTGAATTCGCCATCTTTAACATCCACATCTTTCTCACTGCCTCTTCAGAAGCTGTGATTAGACTGTCTGTAGGATGTATATATCATAACAGATTATAGCAAATTAAATTTAACCCACTTATAAAACCATTACAGCTAGACTCAGTTGGTCTAGGATTTATGTCGAATTCACTTTTTATTATATATTCCGATAGTTAATGGCTAATATTCCAATGCCGTAGAAACGCTCGCCGCACCTTGTGTGGCAGTCTGACAAAAGTAGTTCAAGAATTGGCGGATAGTGGTATTAACAAGTCATCTTTCCTTCGGTCTACCAGTTCAAAATTATGGACGGATATATGAACATAATATTTGTGTACCAGCCTTCATGCATCAGATACCTCTCTTGTACAATATAACCTACATGTATTAATGGGGAGCAAACCCACTGACTACAATGTTTGATGTTTGTTTTGAATTTTGTCGCAAAGCTACACGAGGGCTATCTGAGTTAGTTCTCCCTAACATAGAGAGAAGGCAGCTCGTCATCACCATCCATCGCTAACTCTTATGCTACTCTTTAAGCAAAGAATAGTGGGATTGACCGTCACATAATGACGCCCTCACGGTAGAAAAACCGATCATGTTTGGTGTGAAAAGGATTCGAATCTGCGACCCTCAGTTTACGAGTCGAGTGCTCCAACCGCGTGGCCATGCTGGGTCAAACTACAATGAAGAAAGAAATAGACAGAATCAGTTTTTATCCGTTTTTTTTTCACTCGAATCTATCATTACTGTTACAATATTTTTTTACTTTTTTGTTGTTTAGAAATTTGATTTTGACATCTAGTGAGAAAAATAATAATTAGACTTAAGCCATGCTGGGTAAAACTACAATGAAGAAAGAAATAGACAGAATCAGTTTTTATCCGTTTTTTTTTTCACTCGAATCTATCATTACTGTTACAATATTTTTTTACTTTTTTGTTGTTTAGAAATTTGATTTTGACATCTAGTGAGAAAAATAATAATTAGACTTAAGCGTGGTAAAGGTTAATTAGGAAAAGGTTTTTTTATTTTGAACATCACGTCAGTTTGTTTTTATCCAATCATGAAAGCTCATCAGTTGTAAACAAATTCCTTCCAGCTAACGTGATTCGAGTTATATTTTTGTTCCTTTCAACAAAAATCTAATTATCCTAAACTGAATATTTAACTTATATTTAAATTACTATTCCTGTATCACTATAACGGTTTTAGTTTATAACCATCGTGGGACCCCGATGATGGAATTTGCAAATTCCAAATGTTCTATTGGCGAACTGTTTTTCGCTATATTCAGAGGGCTTATGGCTCACATTCCAATGGCATAAAAACGCGCCTCTCACCTAAAGAACTGAGGGAAGGATGCAATTTGCAAATTCCGAAACGTCCTATTAATGAACTGCTTATCGAGAAATATATATGCAAAAACGGCTCGTTTGGGTTGAGAAAATATTTTACATAGAAGAGCGAACAACGTTTCGACCTTCTTCGGGCATCGATACTGGTTATCGCTGTATAGTTGTAGTGCTTTTATTTAGACACTTATTTGTTAAATGGTTTCAGGCGACCCCTCGTTTTCTTGAATTGTTTTCTGAAAAAAAAAGTATATTTCATAAATCTTTTTTTTAAATGTTCAAACGTATTTTGAATTATGAAGTTTATCTTAATAATTATTACACGACAATGGTGTTCAAAATGACACGAATCATCACGTATCATTCTCGATATGTTATACTTCGGTCCGCTTTAGATACTAGCTCACTAACGGACTGACTTGTGTTACCATTACATGAGAAAAACAATAACAAAAAAAACTTCCCTAGCGAACCTACTTCACGATGCAGAAGACATCCTGGAAGTTGAAGTTATTACTTACGTTGCGTCTACAGGGAAATTTGAAATGGAGCTAAAGGCAAGAAACTATGTTAAGACAAGTGCTATAGCAAACATCCAGGACTTTTCACTATAGACTTAGGCCACGTGTTCCTGTGGAATATCGAAACACGACGCCATTGTTGGCTTAAGGTGGTTTAAGTTGAATACCTAATAGGAAAAATGACTCGCGTGTTTACTTTAATAAAAAGAATAGATTTTGATATTTTTTTCAAGATTAAAATGTAACGCAGAATACTGCTGGTACCTTATTATCCAATCAAAACTTCTGTATAAAATATGAATATTTGCTCATTCGTCTTCGTCTAAACACTGAGAAAAAATAAATCTTCATGCGACCGTTTTGAAGAAACTTTTAATTTTTGACACACTGGATTTTAACAAATAGTCAATTAAATATTGAGAACATTGACTCAACTCTGAATCTGAGTGATCAAATCAATACACTAAGCTTAGATTGTGTGATTTTGTATTGATCCACAATCTTCCATACAGACTACGGATTATATTCTAGGACTATAACCACGAAACGGAAGTCTCCTGAAATGGAAACAATATGTAAATCACAGAAAAAACAAAAGGTATAGTGAGGAAATCAAAATCGTTAATCAAAGGTACAATGTGGAAAAAATAAAATATATTTTCTCACGCTACTAAACCGTAGTGAAAGTATATGCTGATAAAAATTATATTGCTTTGTGATGGATAATACACGAGTTTCAACAAATAGACTTCGTATTCGGATTTTAGTTACGAAGTCACATGCTTCTGAAAACTAGGTGGTTTAAGACGTCCGACTCGTAATCTGATGGTCCTGGGTTCGAATCCTTGTCGCATCAAACATGCTCGCCCTTTCAGCCGTGGGGGCGTTATAATGTGACGGTCAATCCAACTATTCGTTGGTAAAAGAGTTGGCGGTGGGTGGTGATGACTAGCTACCTTCCCTCTAGTCTTACACTACAAAACTAGGGATGGCTAACGCAGATAGTCCTCGCGTAGCTTTGCGCGAAATTAAAGAAAAAACAAAACAAAGCTTCTGAAAACACTTAAAATACCTACGTGCGTGACTTTCTAATGATCTCGTACTTCTCAGATGTTTCACTGTAAAATGGTTTGGTGTTACATCCCTAAGAAAAAAGGAAAACTCAGATTTCTAAACATAATCCTGCCGATTTCCCAAAATAGCTAAGGATAGACAGAATATGCGAGTGATATTGAAAAAGCTTGTTTGTTTTGAATTTCGCGCAAAGATACATGAGGGCTATCTGTGCTAGACATCTTGAATTTAGCAGTGTAAGACTAGAGTGAAGGCAGCTAGTCATCATCACTTACCGCCAACTCTGGGGCTACTCTTTTACCAAGGAAAAGTTGGATTGGTCGTAACTTTATAACGTCCCCAGGGTTAAAAGGGCGAGCATGTTTAGTGTGATGGGAATTCGAACCCGCGGTCCTCAGGTTACGAGTCGAGTGCTCTAACCCTTGACCAAGCCAGGCCAATTGAAGAAGAAGTTAAAGAATAGATCCCTTTCTATTTCCACAGTGCATTACTTACTGTGGGTTTTTAAGTTCACCCGTTAACCCTACTTCTTTTTGTTATATTTCAAAACGTACATCGTTTAAGAAGTGTGAACCATGTGAACTGATAGACAAGAGCTAACAGAACCCAACAGCAATCCTAGGAATGCTCTTATCTGACACTTTAGTACGAGTTGACTGCTACCCTCATAACCTAACCACGATTCAATAGTTTGGAAAACACTTTTGCGGCAACGGAACATGAACCTAAAACTCTCTGATTTGCAGACCGGTCAGATTAACCACTGACCACCCACCACCTGTTCCCGACTAACAAACAGTTGGGAAATAATGTCTTACGGTATTTTTGCCATTTTGTGATTTTTTTAAATTTATTTCTTCGGCGTTTTGGTCGGATTGAGAAAACAGTGTGATCACCAAATTTACAAGGATGACGTTTCGTGTAATTTACTTTTGAATTTCTCAAAAAATCAAAATATAGGAATTATTGAATTATTATAATTATATATATGTTTTAACAGGTGTAGCTAATTTCCTGCGATTCAGTTACGAGCGCTCTAGTTTTTTAAGGCATTTAGACACCAACATTGGTTATCTTATGTAATTTGATGTTGGATGAACCAATATTGATTATCATATGCAAGTTGATGTTGAAAGACCCAACGTTGGTCATAAAATAGAATTTGATGTTAAAAGAAATAATATTGGTTATCTTATGTAATTTGATGTTGAAAGAATCAACGTTGGTTATCTTATGTAATTTGATGTTGAAAGAACCAATATTGGTTATATAATGTAATTTGATGTTGAAAGACCCAACGTTGGTCATAAAATAGAATTTGATGTTAAAAGAAACAATATTGGTTATCTTATGTAATTTGATGTTGAAAGAATGAAGGTTGGTTATCTTATGTAATTTGATGTTAAAAGAAACAATATTGGTTATCTTATGTAATTTGATGTTGAAAGAATCAACGTTGGTTATCTTATGTAATTTGATGTTGAAAGAACCAATATTGGTTACATAATGTAATTTGATCTTCAAAGACCCAACGTTGTTCATAAAATAGAATTTGATGTTGAAAGAATCAACGTTGGTTATCTTATGTAATTTGATGTTGAAAGAACCAATATTGGTAATCTGATGCAATTTTGACGTTAAAATTCCAAGTGTTTGATATCTGAGGTAGTTTTGATTTTAAAAGCCCCAGCGTTTGTTACCTGACGCAGTTTTTATGTTGAGAGTACCAAAGTGTCATTTATCATGTAAAGAAATATAAACAAACAGTGAGGTTTGACTGTCTCTCTTATAACGCACACATATCCACTAAGTGCGGAGCGCAATTTATTTATTTTTATGACAGTAAAAACGGTACCAACAACGGGACGTCTGATCTTCTGCGCACCAAACTCCCATAGGACCGCTCTCGTTCCGTATTATACCCGTATGTATATATTGTTGGAATGAGAGGCTCAACAGCACCGTATGACTTTATACGTTCCTTACTGGTATCACATTGTAAACTTAAGTTACGCTGTCAGCATGAAATAATGTGCCATAGTGATTGTTTCGGCTGGCTCTTAGCAACCTCTTGAGTATTTGGTGTCATGTGACGTTGCTCGGTGTGTTTGAGAAACAATAAGGTGTTTATTTAATCACGTGATACTTTCGAGAAGCGACAAAGTTCTAGTTAATAAGCTAGGCTGTCAGCTCTCCAAAGCGACTCCCTGTGAAAAGACGGTAATGGTTTTAGTTGGACACCTGGGTAAACTCTATCTACTATTATTTAATAGACTAAAATATGTTCACCACAAGTTTCAAATGTTCGTCTAGTCTATTTAAAGACTAATACAAGTATCGTATTTGTTGCTTTCAGAGATGTTTTAAGGTAAACATTATCAACTCACTCATTGCTTTCCAATAAAAACCCCTAGTGGCCAGTAGACACAACATTTTATATTTCTTTAGATTGTAATCTGTCATGCATGAATGGTAAAATCAAGTAATGTAGCGCATGTTCAGTTTTCACGTCTATTCTTAAAATGATCCTCATTTATCTCGTAGAAAAACTCCAGCAACGTAAAAAGTTGAACCTCTCCCCGCTTTCATGGTATAAACCAACAAAGCATTTAATATTTTGCATCACGGACGTATAAAAACGATTCTTTTACCAATGTACGCCGGTACCATTCAAGCTCAGAATAAATAGCTAAAACTATAAACTTACGGGTGGAAGGGGGGGGAGAGAGTCAGGAGCCATTTTGCTTGAGATTACTTACGTGTGGAAGGGGGGAGTCAGGAGCCATCTTGCTTGAGTTTACTTACGTGTGGAAGGGGGAGTCAGGAGCCATCTTGCTTGAGTTTACTTACGTGTGGAAGGAGGAGTCAGGAGCCATCTTGCTTGAGTTTACTTACGTGTGGAAGGGGGAGTCAGGAGCCATCTTGCTTGAGTTTACTTACGTGTGGAAGGGGGAGTCAGGAGCCATCTTGCTTGAGTTTACTTACGTGTGGAAGGGGGAGTCAGGAGCCATCTTGCTTGAGTTCACTGAATTACAGAAAACAATTGTCTGAACATCTTTCACCGGTCATAAAAAACATGGCGCATTTAACCTCAGAAAGACTTATAAAGTGTGTGTGTGTTTTCTTATAGCAAAGCCACTTCGGGCTATCTGCTGTGTCCACCGAGGGGAATCGCACCCCTCATTTTTAGCATTGCAAATCCGTAGACTTACCTCTATACTAGCGTGTGGCTGTAAGGTGAGGACACTTTTCTTTATCTTACTCAAAACTATTTATGCACAAAAATTGTTTGTGAATCTTTGACTTCGTTGACTGTAAACCCATAGTAAAATACGAGACACAAAAAAACAACAACTAATACCTGTGAATATTGTAATTATACTGCTGCGATCTTCAGTGTATTTTGGGTAGAAAATGACTGATTTTATTCGTTTTGTTTATTTCTTTACACTATCTTAATATGAAGCAATACATATATATCCCTGGTGATGAGCAAAAATGAAAATTTGAAGGTTAAACACCATCAACCCAATTTATATCAGTTAATAATGACAAATCGTATTCACGTTTAGTAGTTCATGAAATCAGACAAAATGTATGGAACTGTTTGCGTATTCAAATGTCACTCTACAGTAGTGTTGTTATATAAATGAGATGATATTGTCTGTTAATATGCCAATTTGCTGTCGAAGTGCCTGACGTACTTTGATGTCAAACCACTGGATGACATTGTTCGAGTCTTTAAATATCACTTTGCTATCAAAGTGCTGTATGTACTTTAATGTCAAACCCATGGATGACATTGTCCGAATGTCTAAGTGTCACTTTGATATCGAAGTACTATAAGTTATGTGTGTAAAGAAACAGTGAAACCTTATTCCACGGTTTCGTTGCCAAAATACAGAATATATTGTATCTTTGGCTCACATTGTTTCTGTGCTTAAATACAATTAAGTATTTATTTTTTGCGTACATAAAACAGTAGATGATCCAGGAACTTGGAAAATAAACACTAAATTATTATTCAAATTAACTTTGGTCTCCAGGTTTCAGAAATCTGCACTTATGATCAGAATTAATTTTCATGAAACGTATAGCAAGAGACAGAGGTTATGACCCAGAAATTATTGACTGATTGTAGAAGAAAATTTTAAAATGTCATCTCGCATAAAGTTAAGATGAAATGTTAAAGGGGATAACGAGGTTTTACTTGCCACATTTTAAAAGTTTAACAATAACAGGCAACATAATTAAAAAAACTATAATATAGATTTTAGAGTAACATTCTCCCCGAATTGTGAGTTAAATAATTTTCTCAGAGGTTCAAAAGATAAAGTAAGAGAAGTTGATTTATGTGAGAGTTATAATATTATTTCTATCATTGACCAGAAAGATAAAACGTGTGGTTGAAAATAAAAACATAAGCGAGCCAGTCTCAGCAGAACACGTGGTAGGCACATTTCTTGTTATACAGTGGAGTAATGTGGAACTATTAAATTAGGTAGAGTTGAATGTCAGATAAACAATACAAATAGAAATATATATATTGTGCTTGAACAAAGAGATTGGTCCAAGTTTAAATGAGACGAAGTTCAAAACTCTGGATGTTTAACTGTAGGTGACGCTAATGGTATGCAAATTATTGTGTAACTATTTTAGTCTTAACCACACTTCAACGTTTGCTCCTTAAGATGATCACGTAATAACACCCAAAAATGTAAAGTCTTTTTAGGGCTGGTATCCATTTTAAATAAATTTATAACCAATAATAACACTAATGATTTTAAAAGATAATTGTTGTGAAATTATTTTAAGCTGTATTTCTTTTAATTGTGTAAATTGTTGTTGGTTGTTGTCAAACAACTCGAACAGAGATTCACCTGTAAATAGAAAACCCCTCCATCTTGACTCGTTGTTTCATTTTAACCTTTTGATTTGGTTACCTTTTGTCAGTTGCGTCCACTGAGACAGCATCTTGCTAATGTGTATCTTCACATATATAGGTTTATAGTAGCGTCGTTGACGAGAAGTGCACTCGACTCTCGTCCGTCCCACCATACATGCTCGTCCTTTCAGCCGTGGGTGCGTTATAAAGTGACAGTCAATCTCACTATTCGTTGGTAAAAGAGTAGCCGAAGAATTGGCGGTGGATGGTGATGACCAAATGTCTTCCCTCTAGTCCTACACTGCTAAATTAGGGATGGCTAGGGCAGATAGCTCTCGTGGAGCTTTGTGCGAAATTCAAAAACAAGCAAACAAACAATCTTCTATGTTTAATACCAGATATGTTTATATATGCGTACGAATTTTGTGAATAAAAAACAAGACGTATTTGCAAGTACATACGCATTCAAACTAAGATGTTTTGGATTAAGTCTAAAGCTACACAATGGGATGTCTGTGCTCTACCTATCACGGGTATCGCAACCCGGATTTTAACGTTGTAAGTCCGCAGACATACCGCTCTGCAACTGGGAGACATTAACCCAACATAAGAAATGTTTGTATATTGCTCATACATTTGTTTATTAGTGTTCACATGATATAATTTTGAAAGTTGCTTGTATATGTAAGTTTGCATTATGAATCGTTCAATTCGTATTTTAACGACATCTCGCGTGTCAGAAATAAATAAATTAGGTACTTGAACAGACGACCTTCAAGGAAACAGAATGCTACAAGGTAAACAAGAATCTTTCCAGTTCTCAAGAGATATATCCCACCATCTATCACAACGTTCAATGCTACTCTCAGGCTTAAATTTATTATAAAATTATATAACGTACGTCATGAGTGAATTCGTCTTCTCCTGCTAAACTAATGCTCTGGATAATTAAAATCTATCAATCCCCTGCATTCGGATCAATTAGGACTAAGTACTGCTTAAATACGTTGTAACTCTACAAGGAAATTAGCGATAATTAATAACTTTTATAAAATTAATCCACCTTGGTTAAATATGATCGCAGTGCTGTTTGGGTTTAAATCTTACAAGTGAACTAGCATTTTCTTCATTAGGTGGCTCTGCTGGCGGTGAAAATACTGACTGCATAAAATGTGTGGAAGAAACGTAACTTATGGAGACTACTACATCCTATTATTAGTTGACTTTCTTTAGTTTAAAACATGATATAATATTTTGGGAAGACAACTTGAACACAATCACGTGACCTCTTAACCATTTGATGTGTTTTCATACAATGGTAACAATTTATCCAAATGAACCCGAATTCTGCATCTGACAGGAATAAAACCCTATTTTGTATCTTGCCCCAATGAGCCCCGATTTTGCATCTGGTATGAAAGTGCCTCAATTTTGTACCTAACATTGATTGTTTGTTTGTTTCTTTGATGTTAAACACAAAGCTACTTAGTGTGCTTTCTTTTTCTGGCTATCACGGGTATCATAACACGGTTTTTATTGTTAAGTCCGCAGACATACCGTTATGACATTGGAGGGGAATATCATGGACTGCATGACTCTTTACTAAAGCTTTGACTCTAGGTTTGTCCATAGTACTTTGGTAAACATTAAGCAGTGCCGAAGCCTAGAGGAATAAACAACCATAAGGACCGTGGAAAACCGAGTGTTAAAAATTGTATACTAATGGCTGTAAAAAATTAGTTTTAAAGTGAAACTGGGGTTATTTTACCTAAACAATTTAAAACCTATTTCAGTTTTCTGGCTTCATCTGGACTCCAGCCTAGTCATATAGATAAAGGTGAGATATTGAAGAACCCTGTTAAAAACTTACATGCGCCTTGATGCTTCACAGGAAAGACGGAGGGCATATGAGACTGAAATTTAATCTACGCTGTGGGTGAGGAGTTTAGAAAGCCAAATATACAGCCTTGGGTTAAAAAAGATACTACATAATTTAACATCGTGAAGTCTCTTGTCCTCTTAGAGTTCCTATTAGTTTTTAGTAGTTTTGTTTTGTTATTTATCTGTCATCCTGTTTACAAAGTTACGACGCTAAAATCCAGGGTTTGGTTCTTCGTTATGGACATAACAAAGAGCCTAATGTGGCATTGTTCTAAGAACATTGCTGGTTACCTGAATTTTTAACTATATTAAACAACTTCGCCAGTATTAAGAACATTTACCGATGCATCATTTTTGGTTATAAGTTCACATTCAAAACCTTTGGCGCGGTTAATAAAAATACTTTGTTTGAATTTAGCGCAAAGCTACATGAAGACTTTGTCGTCCCTAATTTAGCAATGTAAGACTAGAGAGAAGGCAGCTAGTCATCACCACCCACCGCCGCCAAAGAATAGTGGGATTAACTGTTACATTATAATGCACCCACGGCTGGGAGGGCGAACATGTTTGATGGGACGAGGATTCGAACCCGCGACCCTCGGATTATGAGTTGAGTGCCTTATGCATCTGGCCATGCTTGACCTATAGTGGGGTTAAGTATCACATTATAACGCCCTTACTGCTGAAAGGACGAAAATATTTGGTGTGACGGGGATTCGAGCCCTCGACCCTCAGATTACTAGTCGAATTCCGGGCCCACAAAATACTTACTTTGACCACAGATGTTTTGTTTTGTATTTTCAGGCTTTTTTTTTTGTCTCAATTTTTATCTTTACTGCCGTGAGATTGAATATAATCCTGTTTGTGTTGTAAAAGTTTTCATATTAAGTTACGTAATCCCTTGGGTTAAAACCATTACGGAGCAGTTTTTTTACGATAAACTCAGTTTCGCGGTTTTGTTGTTTCGTGGTAACTTGCAGTCTTTCTGTTTTTAGTGTATATTCTGATTAATCGTGTTGATCCAGGTGTCTCTCACGTAATCCTGTCAAACAGAAGTTTCTCTCTGAAGCTTTCATCAAATATTTGTTAGAGCGGATTGTCTTCAAGTGCCTTGAACATGGACGCTTCGAACGGTGCTTATTGACACGCCAAGCTTGATCATAATCATGTCTTATCCGTACAGAGAACACGGACAACAGTATAGTGTCCCCTGGGGAAATCAGGACTGCAGAATCTAACTCTTAATTAGAGCCACATTCCGAAAATTGGCTATGATCTTTATTGACACATCCAAGATCTCCCATTAGGTCGCCGTTAAGTGTAAATACAAGAATTATTGATCTACGTAAAGTAGATAAGTTGGGGGGAGTAGATGTAAAAAGAAAAACGTGTTTTTCAGTTCAAGCAAAGATATGCAGAGGAAATCAGGGATAAACGTGCTGGTCGTGACGCTGTCATAAGTTATAAATACATCGCTTCTCTCACACTTGTTAATAAAAGACCGCTATTTCGTTTGATGATTTAGGAATTGGAAAGAACTCCTTAAATAATCTTAAGTTTCAACATTAAGTGGAACAGAAATAAACAAAGTGTCTCGTTTCATGGGTTATTTTCCTTTATATTCAACCTATAATAAACAGCTCAACTGCGCTCACTAATTACATTCGAACAAACTTCAAAATACTTTTTAAAATAGATTTCCGAAAATTCTAAATATAATCATTCAATAGAAAATACTATTTTTAAAAAGAGAATGATTATGTGATTTTTTTAATCTGAATAAACAAAAATCGAGATTTAACATTTATAAAAATGTATGAAAGTTAAATATACTGCAATAATACGTTAATCACACTATAGCTGCTATATTTAGTCCCGATGAGACCTTTCGCCTAATGCCAGGGCTCATTAGATTACGAGGGCCTGGCATGACCAGGTGGTTAAGGCACTCGATTCGTAATCCGAGTGTCGCGGGTTCGAATCCCGTCGCACTAAAGATGCTCGCCTTTTCAGCCGCGGGGACGTTATAATGCATGGTCAATCCCACTATTAATTGGTAAAAGAGTAGCCCAAGAGTTGGCGGTGGGTGGCGATGATTAGCTGCCTTTCCTTTAGGGACGGCTAACGTAGATAACCCTCGTGTATCTTTGCGCGAAATTCAAAACAAACCAAACCATTATGATACGAACGGCATACTTGTGGTGTAGACGATATCTTCTATCTTCAATTAGTTGAACAGCAACACTTTCGGTGCGTAATTTTTTATAATTTTTATTGAACTCAATCAACACCAGAATCAGGTTGGTGACATTTACTAACACCACATTATTTATTTTAACACCAGTTGTTTATTCTCGGTGTTATCTGTTTTATATGAAATTCACTTTGTTCATCATTAAAAATAGTTGTTGAATCACTAAGCTAGTCTCTGTGAACCCAGAATGGGTTCAGTGACCAGAGAGTGAACGAGAGAAGACAGTGTTAGTAATTAAAAGAACTCGTGAAAGTGAAAAGCAATCTAATATGATTTGATGTCCTGCTTTGGAAGTTAATTGTCCAACACTTGAAACTCAATATCTACCTTGAAATTCGTTATAGTTTGTAAGAAAGAAAAACATTAGTAATGTCGCAAAGGAGCTAAAAAATGTTCAACTCACGCATACATTTTTAACAATAATGTTGCAAAGTGCCTGAAAAATATTTAGGTCAAGCATACTGTTTAACTTAAATGGTGTATAAAATACATATGAAACAGTTTTTTTAACTTATAATATCAAAATAATTATATTTTTATTTTTATCACTTTTTGTTTTCTCGCTAATTTACTTTAATTAGTTTGGAATAAAGAAACATTAAGTTATATACTGTGTTTACTGAGAGGAATCAAACTTCGGATGTTAGTGTTGTAAGTGTAGGACTTACCCCTGTCCTACCGGAGGAACATTCACTTTGGTCGTCGTAGATTTTTTTGCTATTACTTCACCGAAGAGAACACAACATCTTAAGAAATACTATAAAGTATGTTACATTATCTGCTATTTGTTTGTTTTTTTTTGTAATTTCTCCCAAAGCTACGAGAAGGTTACCTGCGCTTGTTGTCCCTAGTTTAACAGTGTAAGACTAGAGGGAAGCCAGCTGTTCATAACCACCCACCGTCACCTCTTGGGTTACTATTTTACCAACGAACAGTGGCATTAACCGTTACTTTATAACAACCCCCACGGCTAAAAGGGCGAGCCTGTTTGATGTGCAGGGTTTCGAACTCACGGCCATCAGATTACGAGTCGAACGCCCTAATCACGTCCCAGGCTCGCATTATCTGTTGAATAAACTAAATTTAACACGTTCTGGTGTTTAAAACAGCCAACATACAATTATTACTTTTTCTCCGAGTTATAATAAATATATCTAATTCATTTTTAAAATGACATTTTCCTTTAAAATTTAACTTTGAAAAATAAACGGTAGAGATATGTTTGTACAGCTTCGTCTTTATTAAGAATGCTCCCCAGTGACAGATGTGTGTCTGCGGACTCACACCGCTAGAAACTGGGCTTTGATACCCGTGGTGGACGTATAGCACATACAGCATATTATGTAGCTTTATGACTAATTCCAATCAATCAACTTTATTAAGATATATATATTTGTTTTCATAAGAAATATCGGAAATCCGTAAGGTCTATTGCTGATTCATATTAATGTCTTTTTTTTTCAGCGACAGCAAAGCGGCTCATAGAAAGGTTATGAGTTTCCCAAGTCAAAACTTTTAGCTCATAGCTCCGTCATCTCTTGACCGATTTAAGATCTAATTACAGTTTTTGACTTAAGGGATCAAACCCTTTCGATTGACGTATTTGATCAAGCGAAAGGTCTCACAGAATAATTTACTCTAATCCTGCTTGAAAAAATTTCAAGCGCCACGGCTATTGAGAATTGCCTCTTGTTTTTCTTCTTTTCACAAACACAGTAGAAAACATCTAAAATAATTTCAAAACATGCATTCACAATGTTCATGCTTTGTAAACACCTCTAGAAACATCTTTGAACTGGTACACATATACTTAGGCATTTGACACAGCGTTTGTTAACCCTTTCGACCATTAATTCGTGAATACGGGAAACCCATTTGAAGTAAAAATGTATTCTCAAGACGGCTGGTATGGATATTAAAACTTTAATTAAAATAAAGTACAGAAGTTTCCAACTCTCTTTCGTAACCTGAAGATGACCTAAAAGGTCGAAACGTTGTTCTGTACGTTATTTTAATTAAAGTTTTAATATCCATACCAGTCGTCTTGAGAATACATTCGACCATTAGATATGAGAATTCATAAATAACAGTACAGACGTTAAGATATGCCCATAAAATCAGTTATTGCATTATACAAGAAGCAGATATTTGTATCTTATCTTATATCTTTTAGTTATATATTGATGGTACTTGATCCAACACAGATGTTCTAATATTTCATTTGAAGAAGGATTGGAAATTTAGGTCAGTGAAATTTTATACATTTCCATAGATACAATTGATTTAAATTCTGTTTTTAATCGGAATGGAAAACAATCCTTTAATACTCAATATTTGGATAACACACACATCAATTTCTAAGCTAGTGCTCCTCCGGTGTAAAGCCTACGAACTTAAAACACTAAAACCCTGAGTTCCATTCCCTGCAGTGAGCACATCAGAGAGTCTAAACGTGACTTTAAAACAAACCAAGCTAGTGTTTCACTTTATCGGTTTAATAAAACATAACCAACTATTCAGTTTGGAAACCAATGGAGGTCACATTTTTGACACCATCTAATCGCAAATCGGCCAAATACAACCAATAATAATCCTTTATGTACGTATTTGCAAAGTTGTTTTAACGCAAGTGTGTCAATTATTCAGAAAGCTGTGAAAATGATGGTGTAGCTGTGATTGGAAAATATAGAAAATACCTTGTTTAATTTTCCTCTGTCGCCCAACTGTTGTGTGGATGACGTCATATTCATCATGAGAAAATTATTGCCAAAACTTAACCTGCACATTCAATAACAAAAAATGCAACTACAGTGTGGCAATACTAAAACATTTTAAAACTAGCAAGTTAAAAGAAATTAACGACATTAATTGGATAAAAAATGCTTCATCAAATTTATGACTATAAATCTTTACTCCCTTTCTAACAATCATGGCTTCAGAAGTGTCCTTCTAGTTAGCATGGTGGGTTGGGATTTAAAGGTCCAAGGTTCCACCCACGATATGCTGATGTCACCCTCTAAATTTTCGGTTTGTAGATGTTATAAATTAAATAATTATTCAGTCAGTGCTGATGAATGGTAGCTCTTCATGTCGCCGGTAGTTCCAAATTAGGGTTAACTATGCCGGAACCTAATCGGTTTCTAGCGTAGCTTTTGCCATACACTGCATCGTTCAAGTTGAATATGCTAACATCAATATAGTAATATTGCGTATTTCACCGTATTAGCCCATGAACAGCGCGGATATATTAGTGCAGTCGTTTAATTTCATCATTACCCCACACCCACCACCAGTAAATAACATAAAGTTAGGCTTGTTTTAATCCATATTACTCCAGATTATCTTCTGCCGAGTCATAACAGAACGACTGAAGGCAGACACTAATGGCCGGTAATGGCAAGCTAACAGGTGCTGTTTTATAGCTTGAAATACACAAAGGAGAAACAAAATAAATATCACGCCATTTCTAACTCAGCGGTTGACTTGACAGAAATGTTTCTAGGGTCGTGCCTGATCTGCTTTCCGTAGTGTTGTTAGCATCAAATTGTTTTCTTTCTGTTTTCGATGAACTAGCTGCAAAAGTGGTGTTGGTGTTGTGAAGCTGTTGAGTGAAGAGATGATTGGTGTTTTGTAGAGCGTTGCTGTTCCTAACAGCACAATATTGATAATTGGAGCAGACCATTGGGTTAGAAACCAGTTAACCAGGTAGTTAGAAAATTATGGTTTCTAACAGCACAATATTGGTGACTGGAGTAGAACAGTGAAATAGAAATTATTTAACCAGGTAGTTAGAAAGTTATGGTTCCTAGCACCACAATACTGATGACTGGAGCAGACCAATGGGCTAGAAACCAATTAACCAGGTAGTTAGAAAATTATGGCTCCTAGCAGCACAATACTGGTGATTGGAGCAGACCAATGGGCTAGAAACTAGCTAACCATAATTATAAAATTCTAGGTTCTAGCAGCACAATATTGGTGACTGGAGCAGACCAGTGGGCTAGAAACCAATTAACCAGGTAGTTAGAAAATTATGGCTCCTAGCAGCACAATACTGATGACTGGAGCAGACCAATGGGCTAGAAACCAATTAACCAGGTAGTTAGAAAATTATGGCCCCTAGCAGCACAATACTGGTGGCTGGAGCAGCTCAATGGGTTAGACACCGGCTAACCAGGTAGTTAGAAAATTCTGGCTCCTAGCAGCAGAATACTGGTGGCTGCAGCAGACCAATGGGTTAGAAACCAGTTAATCATGTAGTTAGAAAATTATGGCTCCTAGCAGTACAATATTGATGACTGGAGCAGGACAGTGGATTAGAAACCGATTAACCAGGTAGTTAGAAAATTATTGGTACTAACAGCACATTGATAGTGACTGGAGCAGTGGCTAGAAACCAGATAACCTGGTAATTAGAAAATTATTGGTCCTAACCGCACAGTACTGATGACTGGAACAGCTCAGTGGCATATAAACAAGTTAACCAGGTGAGTAAGATATTGTTGACTCAAACCGTGAGAATGTGAAATTTTGAAATAAATTTTCATTAGATCATCTCTACTTGGATATTCATTTTACTTATTACTATAAGGTTGACGTTTAACATAGTGTAGATCTTCAATTGTTTTGAGAAGCTGTAATTTTGATATAAGTTGCTGAAACACAAGTCTCTAAAACATACAATTTGTAATAGCCCCGATATTGCATTATAATTTAAAAAAAACTATTGTATCTTTTATGAAACCACCTGAATTATCACATTTGTTGTACTTCCCTAACCATCAACGTTATCAAGTTTTTAAATCCCTTACAAATCACCATAAATTATCCAGTTCTCTGGATCCTTACTTAATCATTTAGAACATTGAACTTGTTGCATTTATTTACTAGCCTCATTAATACTTCTTCTGTACAGCGAGATTCTTAGTTTCTACAACCTTCTCCTTATTGTTGTTTAGCTCCACAGTAGTTTCTACAATCTTCTCCTTATTGTTGTTTAATTCCAAAGTAGTTTCTACAACCTTCTTCTTATTGTCGTTTAGCTCAACAGTAGTTTCTACAATCTTCTTCTTATTGTTCTTTAGCTCCACAGTAGTTTTTACAATCTTCTCCTTATTGTTGTTTAGCTCCATGGTAGTTTCTACAACCTTCTTCTTATTGTTATTTAGCTCCACAGTAGTTTCTACAACCTTCTCCTTTTTGTCGTTTAGCTCCACAGTAGTTTCTACAACCTTCTTCTTATTGTTTTTAGCTCCACAGCAGTTTCTACAAACTTCTCCTTATTGTTGTTTAACTCCACAGTAATTTCTACTATCTTCTCCTTACTTCTATTACAGTATGTAACACAAATTTTGTTCCTGGATAGTATGTGTTATTTATTAATTGCTTATGTTGTAAATGTGCAGAACATGGCCATTATTCCCTTCAAACTTTGCTTTTGTGACCTGGATAATAAACTTTAGAAATTAACCTATTTCCTATGTAAAAACGGACAAATTTGAACATTTTCCTTTACATATGATCTGGTTTGTTTGTTTTTTGGAATTTCGCACAAAGCTACTCGAGGGCTATCTGTGCTAGCCATCCCTAATTTAGCAGTGTAAGACTAGAGGGAAGGCAGCTAGTCATCATCACCCACCGCCAACTCTTGTGCTACTCTTTTACCAACGAATAGTGGGATTGACCGTCACATTATAACGCCCACACGGCTGGGAGGGCGAGCATGTTTGGCGCGACGCGGATGCGAACCCGCGACCCTCAGATTACGAGTCGCACTCCTTAACGCGCTTGGCCATGCCGGGCCCATATGGTCTGGATAAAACAACATATGAATCAAGATTTACATGTATTTATACTAAAGTTACACAAAAATGTTTAGAAGTGAGTAGTTTTTCGAGATTTGCGACTTTAATGTAAATCACTTTCACGTATCAGCCTCCAAATATAGTCTCTCATCATGTTTTCGCTCCTTGGTAGCGGCGTTCAAAGTCCAATATATCTTGGTGAAAGCGCTCGCCTTGATTCTCTGAGTGTGGTCTCATGTTCTCCTTGAACTTATCAGGGTCAACGTCAAGGATATGGACATTCAGGGACATCCTGTAGCCCATTTTGCCGTAGTTCTTCAACAGAACCTCAATCGGTTCCACATAATGTTTGGCCTTGTGATTACCCAAGAAGCCTCAAACCACTGCGACAAATCTGCCCCAAGTTTATTTTTTTCCTTCCTACTGAGCTTCTTGGGAAATTCTGTACATTCCAGGATCATTTTTATTTGTGGTCCAACGAAGACACCAGCTTTGACCTTTGCCTCAGACAGCTTAGGGTAGAAGTCTTGAAGGTACTTATCAAGAGCTGTGACAAATTGTTTTATCATACCCAATTTTATGTGCAATGGTAGGAACAACACCTTCCGGAGGTCCACTAGTGGGCCAGTGCTTCCTGTTGTAGTGCACTGCGGTGTCCCTGCTGTCCCAAAAGCAAAGATAACAGGAAACCTTGATAAAGCCTCTTTGGAGACACATCAGGAATGCCACCATTTTGAAGTCTCCGATAAGCTCCCAGTCATACTCATCATACTTCAAGGCTTCTAGCAAGGTCTTGACGCTGTTGTATTCCTCTGTGAGATGCACCGAAAGATATTTAAATTTTAAAAGGTCTAAAATTTGTATAATATAAAATCTTACTATTCAAGCAAGCAAAAATTGTCCGTCTTACCTTCTAAAGTTTGTTTTGCAATGCTTGCAGGTAAAATGAGGTGCCCAGGGTTTCTCTTGATACCCGACAGGCATGCCGAAATATGCCTTGCAGGCTCACACATTTTAGTAGATGCTGTCACAGAGTACTTTTTTGCTCTTGTCTTAATAAATTGGCCACATACATAGCAGAATACGCCTGGAGAATGTTTGCAGTTTCTTGATGCCATCTCTGATAAAATCAGATAGGTCTATGTGTTCACTTAGGCAGCTAGATCTGAACTGAAATGGTGAGTGGTGAGTCCTTGAATATATATTATTATGGAATGTTCTAGAAAATTTTGAAAGGTTCTTGAAAATTAGCATAAGTTCTACAACATTCTAGAAAATTCTTGTAAGTTCTATAACATTATTGAAAATTCTTGTAAGTTCTATAACATTCTTGAAAATTCTTGTATGTTCGAGAAAATTCTGCATCAACTACTAAGCACTGAATCTACCTGGAATTTTCTGAAAAATGGCTAAATTTGAAAATTTCATTACCCAAGTTACAAAAGCAAAGTTTGAAGAGAAAAATAGGTCTTTTCTATTTACTTTAGGCTTAAGCAAATGGGAAATAACACTTTCTGCCCAGGAACAAGAAATTATAATAATTTTGTTACATATGTTATTGTTGTTTAATTTCATAGTACAATCTACTCCCTATTTCTAATACTTTCCTCTTTAAATTGATGTTCAACTGATGTTCGAAAGTTTTATGTTAAATGTTTCGGTTTTCACGTTTTACTTCTCCAACTCGTCACAGTTGTCGAGTATGATCAATTTGATGAGTCTACTGTGTTAAATATTTAGATTTTAATGGTAAAGTTGTGATTACAAAATTTCACTACAAAAAGCGAGTTAGGTCCAACAGGGCCGGCATGGCCGGATAGTTGAGCCACTTGACTCGTAATCTAAGGGTCGCGGGTCGAATCCGCGTCATACTAAATATGCTCGTCCTTTCAGCCGTGAGGGCGTTTTAATGCTACTGTCAATCACTCACAATTTAATCGGTATCTCTGTGCTTATGACCTCAAATCCTAATTTAAACACTAGGTTTCATAAATACCTATAACTTTTCATGATTTTATTTACATTTTCTCATAATAAATGTTGTGTAACTGCTGCAGCTTCTTATATCTTCTAATTCCAGTTAAGCTACATATCTGAACAGAAGTGTGTTCTAAAAACTTATAGTTAGTTACCATACTTTTCTGTTATCTACTAAAGGATGCGACAAACCTACAACGTTTACAAAGGGCCCACTTTTGTCTCACACCCATATATCAGAGATTTCCTTGTGAAAAAAAAAGATTCAAAATTGTTAATTTTCAACGTAAAGTGACACAATGGAGTCAGGCACTCTGTCCACCGTGTGGAATCGGATCCCCGAAGTAAGCACTGTTAAGCTTGTAAACACCAGAGAAACAACGTGTTCATCATAACGTAACAGGTAAACCCATTTTTTAGTTCTTGTTATTTTATTCTTTTAAGTTTTCTAGGGTAAATAATTTCTAATCTAAATAATTATAACATAAAATTATTTTCTATTTTCTATTTTAATTATAATTTTTTTTTTTCTGTTGTTTGACTAAATTAATTAAAATAACCGGTTAGTTGGTTAGAAATCCGCCAAGCTTAAAGTTAAACCTTTACCAGCACATCTTAACATATACATAAAGTATAAATCAAACTACGTTAATTTAGAGCAAAAGTTATAATTTCTTCGAGTCATCAAGGATTGACTCTTTTAATTTTTCCCCCTGCTCCATGTTATATCGCAGGCTTCACTTGCAATATTTAATGTTGCCCCCTGCTTCTCGCTCTTCATCAGGCCTTACGCATAATCTTTTATATTGCCCCCGATCCAGGTTATACAGCAGGCTTTATTTGTAATATTTAATGATGCTCCCGGTTACGGTCATACAGCAGGCTTTACTTGTAATCTTTAATGTTAACCCCAATCCAGGTTATACAGCAGGCTTTACTTGTAATTCCTATTAAAAAACTAGTGAACAATTCGTATTTAACTATCTATTTGTTTGTTTTGAATTTCTCGCAAACCTACAAAGCCGTCCATAAATTAGCAATGATAGACAAGAGGAAATGCAGCTAGTCATCACCGCCAACTCTTGGGCTACTCTTTCACCAACGAATAATGGGATTGAACGTTAATTATAACGTCCCCAAGGCTGAAAGAATGAACATGTTTAGATTGATAGGCATCAAAATATGCGACCTTCAAATGACGAGTCGAGCGCCCTCACAACCTAACTAGGCCAAGCCTCAAACAATATAACTGTCGCAACTTGGGTAAAATATGGTAGTACAGGATGCACAACGAAGAAAAGATAAACTTAGTGAACATACTTGGAGGTAAAGAAACCTCTTTTACCTGATCAGAAATGTAGAAATCTGTTTTACCTGATTAGAAATACAGAAACCTGTTTTAGCTAATTTGAGATGTAGAAACCTGTTTTAGCTGATTTGAGATGTAGAAACCTGTTTTAGTTAATTAGAGATGTAGAAACCTGTTTTAACTTGTTTGAGATGTAGAAACCTATTTTAGCTGATTTAAGATGTAGAATCCTCTCTTTTTAATTAAAGATGTAGAAACCTGTTTTAGCTGATTTGAGATGTAGAAACCTGTTTTAGCTAATTTGAGATGTAGAAACCTGTTTTACTTAATTAGAGATGTAGAAACATGTTTCAGCTGATTTGAGATGTAGAAACCTATTTTACATTATTTGAGATGTAGAAACCTATTTTAGTTAATTATAGATAAAGAAAGCTGTTTTACTTGATTTGAGATGTAGAAACCTTTTCTGGTTAATTAGAGATGTAGAAACCTGTTTTACCTGATTTGAGTTGTAGAAATTTATTTTAGTTAATTTGAGATGCAGAAATCTGTTTTATTTAATTAGAGGTGTAGAAATATGGATTAGCTGATTAGAAATGTAGAAACATGTTTCAGGTAATTTCAGATGTAGAAACCTGTTTTAGTTAATTAAAGATGTAGAAACCTATTTTAGGTAATTATAGATGTACAAAATTGTTTCACTATGATTTGAGATGTAAAATCCTGATTTAGTTAATTAGAAATGTAGAAACTTGTTTTACCTGATTAGTAATGTGGAAACCTGTTTTAGTTAATTAGAAATGTAGAAACTTGTTTTATTTAATTAGAGATGTAGAAACATGGCTTAGCTATTTTGAGATGTAGAAACCTGTTTTAGTTAATTAGAGATGTAGAACAATAGCTCAAGTGATTTGAGATGAAGAACCGTTTTACCTGATTAGAGATGTAGAAACCTATTTTAGTTAATTAAAAATGTAGAAACCTGTTTTAGTTAACTAGAGATACAAAAAACTGTTTTATTTAATTAGAGATGTAGATACATGGCTTAGCTGATTTCAGATGTGGAAACATATTTTAGTTAATTAGAGTTGTAAAATCCTGTTTTACCTGATTTGAGATGTAGAAAAATGTTTTAATTTAGAGATATAGAAACTTGTTTTACTTGATTTGAGATGTAGAAACCTGTTTTATTTAATTAGAGATATAAAACATGTTGTTGTTAATTGGAGATATAGAAATTTCACTTACCTGATTTGAGGTGTAAAAACCTGTTGTAGTTAATTAGAGATGTAGAATCTTGTTTTAGTTAATTAGAGATGTAGAACAATAGCTCAAGTGATTTGAGATGAAGAACCGTTTTACCTGATTAGAGATGTAGAAACCTATTTTAGTTAATTAAAAATGTAGAAACCTGTTTTAGTTAACTAGAGATACAAAAAACTGTTTTATTTAATTAGAGATGTAGATACATGGCTTAGCTGATTTCAGATGTGGAAACATATTTTAGTTAATTAGAGTTGTAAAATCCTGTTTTACCTGATTTGAGATGTAGAAAAATGTTTTAATTTAGAGATATAGAAACTTGTTTTACTTGATTTGAGATGTAGAAACCTGTTTTATTTAATTAGAGATATAAAACATGTTGTTGTTAATTGGAGATATAGAAATTTCACTTACCTGATTTGAGGTGTAAAAACCTGTTGTAGTTAATTAGAGATGTAGAATCTTGTTTTAGTTAATTAGAGATGTAGAATCTTGTTTTAGTTAATTAGAGATTTTGAAACAGGTTTAAATTAATTTGATATGTATAAACCTGTTTTACCTGATTTGAAATGTAAAAACCTGTTTTAGGTAATTAGAGATGTAGAAACATGTTTTACTTAATTGGAGATGGAGAAATTTGTTTCCCAATGAATTGAGATGAAGAATCCTGATTTAGTTAATTAAAAATGTAAAAACTTGTTTTACCTGATTTGTGATGTAGAAACCTGTTTTAGTTAATTCAACATTTAGAAACCTATTTTAGTTAATTATAGATGTAGAAAACTATTTCACCTGATTTGAGATGTAGAAACCTATTTTAGTTCATTAGAAATGTAGAAACATGTTTTAGTTAATTAGAGATACAGAAAACTGTTTTACCCGATTCGACATGTAGAAACCTGTTTTAATTAATTAATGATGTAGTAAACCGTATTACTTGATTTGTGATGTAGAAACCTATTTTGGTTATTAGAGATGTAGTAACCTATTTTATTTAATTAGAGATATAGAAACCTGTTTTACCTGATTAGAAATGTAGAAACCTATTTTAGTTAATTATAATTGTAAAAACCTGTTTCATTTAATTGGTGATGTAGAAACCTGTTTTACCTGATCAGAGGATGTAGAAATCTGTTTTACCTGATTTGAGATGTAGAAACCTCTTTTAGTTAATAAGAGATGTAGAAACTTGTAATAGTTTATTTGTGATGTAGAAACCTATTTTAGTTATTTAAAGATGTAGAAACATTGCTCTGGTGATTTGAGATGTAGAAACCTGTTTTACCTGATTTAAAATGTAGAAACCTATTTTAGTTAATTAGAGATGTAGAAATCTGTGTTAGTTAATTAGACATACAGAAAACTGTTTTATTTAATTAGAGATGTTGATACGTGGGCTAGTTGATTTCAGATGTAGAAACATATATTAGTTAATTAGAGTTGTAAAATCCTGTTTTACCTGATTTGAGATGTAGAAAAATGTTTTAATTTAGAGATATAGAAACCTGTTTTACCTGATTTGAGATGGATAAACCTGTTTTATTTAATTAGAGATATAGAAATATGTTTTAGTTAATTGGAGATGTAGAAACCAGTTTTACCTGATTTGAGGTGTACAAACCTGTTTTAGTTAATTAGAAATGTAGAATTTTGTTTTAGTTAATTAGAGATTTTGAAACCTGTTTAAGTTGATTAAAATGTAGAAACCTATTTTAGTTAATTAAAGATGTAGAAATTTGTTTTACAATAATTTGAGATGTAGAAACCTGTTTTAGTTATTTATACATTTAGAAATTCGTTTTACCTGATTTGAGATGTAGAAATGTTTTAGTTAATTAGAGAGGTAGAAACCTATTTTACCTTTTTTTGTGATGTAGAAACCTGTTTCAGTTAATAAGAGATGCAGTAACTTGTAATAGTTGATTTGTGATGTAGAAACCTATTTTAGTGAATTATACATTTGGAAACCTGTTTTACCTGATTTCATGTGTAGAAATCTGTTTTAGTTAATTAGAAATGTACAAAACTGTTTAATTTTCTTGTCATGTAGAAACCTGTTTTAGTTAATTAGAAATGTAGAAACTTGTTTTGTTTAATTAGAGATGAAGAAATATGGCTTAGCTGATAAGAAATGTAAATACCTTTTTCACCTGATTAGAGATGCAGAAACCTGTTTTACCTTATTTGAGATGTAGAAACATATTTTGGTTAATTATAGATGTAGAAATTTCTTTTAATTGAGTTGAGATGTAATATCCTGTTTTAGTTAATTATAGGTGTAAAAACCTGTTTTATTTAATTAAAGATGTTGAAACATGTCTTAGCTGATTTGAGATGTAGAAACCGTTTTACCTAATAAGAGATGTAGAAACCTATTTTAGTTAATTATAGGTGTAGAAAACTATTTTACCTGATTTGATATGTAAAAACCTATTTTAGTTAATCAGAAATGTAGAAATTGTTTTAGTTAATTAAAGATATTGAAAAGTGTTTTATTTAATTAGAGATGTAGATACATGGCTTAGCTGATTTCAGATGTTGAAACATATTTTAGTTAATTTGAGTTGTAAAATCCTGTTTTACCTGATTTGAGATGTAGAAATCTGTTTTAGTTTCGAGATATAGAAACCTTTTTTACCTGATTCGAGTTAGGAACCTGTTTTAATTAATTAAGGATGTAGTAAACCGTATTACTTGATTTGTGATGTTGAAGCCTATTTTAGTTAATTAGAGATGTAGAAACCTGATTTAGTTAATTAGAGATGTAGAAACCTGTTTTACCTGATTTGAAATGTAAAAACCTGTTTTAGGTAATTAGAGATGTAGAAACATGTTTTAGTCAATTGGAGATGCAGAAATTTGTTTTACCTGATCAAAGGATGTAGAATTCTGTTTTACCTGATTTGAGATGAAGAATCCTTTTTTATTTAATTAGAGATATAGAAACATGCTTTAGGTAAAAATATGTAAAAATCTGTTTTACCTGATTTGAGATATAGAAATTTGTTCGAGCTTAGAAATATAGAAACCTGTTTTACCTGATTTGTGATGTAGAAACCTGTTTTGTGTAATTTGAGATATGGAAATTTGATTTAGTTAATTAGAGATGTAGAAACCTGTTTACCTGATTTGAAATGTAAAAACCTGTTTTAGGTAATTAGAGATGTAGAAACATGTTTTAGTCAATTGGAGATGCAGAAATTTGTTTTACCTGATCAAAGGATGTAGAATTCTGTTTTACCTGATTTGAGATGAAGAATCCTTTTTTATTTAATTAGAGATATAGAAACATGCTTTAGGTAATAATTGGATATGTAAAAATCTGTTTTACCTGATTTGAGATATAGAAATTTGTTCGAGCTTAGAAATATAGAAACCTGTTTTACCTGATTTGTGTAATTTGAGATATGGAAATTTGATTTAGTTAATTGGAGATGTAGAAACCTGTTTTACCTGATTTGAGATGTAGAAACTTCTTTTAGTTAATTAGGGATGAGGAATCTTGTTTTAGTTATTTAGATATTTTAAAAAACCTTTTTTAATTAATTAGAGATGTAGAAACCTGTTTGAATTAATTAGATGTGTAGAAATCCGTTTTACCTGATTTGAGGTGTAGAAACATATTTTACATTATTTGAGATGTGGAAACCTGTTTTACCTTATTAGAGGATGTAGAAATCTGTTTTATGTGAATTGAGATGTAGAAACCTGTTTTAATTGATTTGAGATATAGAAACATGTTTTAGATTATTGGACATGTAGAAACCCTTTTTTCCTGATTAGTGATGTAGAAACCTATTTTAGTTAATTAGAAATGTAGAAACCTGTTTTAGTTAATTAGAGATATAAAAAACTGTTTTTTTTAATTAGAGATGTAGATACATGGCTTAGCTGATTTGGGATGTAGAAACCTGTTTTATTTATTTATAGGTGTTGAAACATGGCTTAGCTGATTTGAGATGTAGAAACCTGTTTTACCTGATGAGAAGATGTAGAAATCTCTTTTACCTTTTTTGAGATGTATAAACCTGTTTTAGTTAATTAGAGATGTAGAAACTTGTATTACTTTATTTGTGATGTAGAAACGTATTTTAGTTAATTAAAGATGTAGAACCGTAGCTCAAGTGATTTGAGATGAAGAACCGTTTTACCTGATTTGAGATGTAGAAACCTATTTTAGTTAGTTATAGATGTAGAAAGCTATTTCACCTGATTTGAGATGTAGGAACCTATTTTAATTAATTAGAAATGTAGAAACCTGTTTTAGTTAATTAGAGATACATAAAACTGTTTTTTTTTAATTAGAGATGTAGATACATGGCTTAGCTGATTTGATATGTAGAAATCTGTTTTAGTTAATTTTAGATGTAGAAAACTGTTTTACCTGATTTGAGATGTAGAATCATGTTTTAGTTAAGTAGAGATGTAGAAACCTGTTTTACCTGATTTGTGATGTAGAAATCTATTTTACTTAATTAGAAGTGTAAAAACCTGGTTTAATTAATTATAGATGAATAAACCTGTTTTATTTAATTGGAGATGTAGAAACATGGCTTAGCTGATTTGAAATGTAGAAACCTGTTTTACCTGATTTGAGATGTAGAAACCTGTCTTAGTTAATTAGAGATGTAGAATCTTGTATTACTTGATTTGTGATGTAGAATTCTATTTTAGTTAAGTAAAGATGTAGAAACATGGGTTAGCTGATTTGAGATGTAGAAACCTCTTTTAGTTAATTAGAAATGTAGAATACTGTTTTAGTTAATTAGAGATGTAGAAAACTGTTTTACCTGATTTGAGATGTAGAAATCTGTTTTCCCTTATTAGTTATGTAGAAACCTATTTTAGTTAATTAGAAATGTGGAATTTTTGTTTAATGAATTAGAACTATAGAAAATTGTTTTATTTAATTTGTGATGTAGATACCCAGCTTAGCTTTTTTCAGGTGTAGAAACCTGTTTTATTTAATTAGAGATTTGGAAACATGGCTTAGGTGATTTGAGATGTAGAAACCTGTTTTACCTGATTAGAAATGTAGAAACCTGTTTTAGTTAATTAGAGATGTTGAAACCTTTTTTAGATGACTAAAAATGTAGGAATATATTTTATGAAAAAATCAGGATAAATTGGATAAAAAAGTAGTTTCAATTTTATCTTCCTGATAATGTTTTCATGTTGAGTTTCAGGTTTCTCTTCCTGATAATGTTTTCATGTTGAGTTTGAAGTTTCTCTTCCTGATAATAATTTCATGTTAAGTTTCAAGTTTATCTTCCTTATAATGGTTTCATATTAAGTTTCAAGTTTTTCTTTCTGATTATGTTTTCATTTTAGGTTTCAAGTTTCTCTTTCTGATTATGTATTCGTGTTAAGTTTCAAGTTTCTCTTCCTGATTACGTTTTGATGTTAGGTTTCAAGTTTCTCTTCCTGATTATGTTTTCATGTTAAGTTTCAAGTTTTTCTTCCTGATAATGTTTTCATGTTAAGTTCGTGTCAAAGTATACCAAATCTTTTTCATCGTCGTAAAACGAGACACGAAGTGACGTCATATACAACAGGCTATAATTAATAAAAACTGTCACATTACTTGAATGGATACACGAAATGAGACTTAGTTCACTACACCAGACTTTAACTAAATTACGTGACATGATGAACAGCGGGAAAACGAAGCTTTTTAACCCGCCCACAAACACTGATAACTTTAGTTACACTGATACACTAGTTCTGACATTAATTAAATAAAAAATTAGCAAATTACTGAGAACTTCTGTTTTATACGTTCAAAAGTGTATGATTTCGTCTAAATCATAAAGTATTATTACATTATTTGAATAAGTTTTACTATATTGAAAGATAATTAACCAAACTCTTAGTTGAAACAGAGAGATATCTTTACATGTTTAGAATGATAAAACCAGAGTTTTGTATGTTATATAAAGGTAAGCCGGAGGGATTTTACTGTACATGTTTAATAAATGTTATACAAAGATGAGATGGATTTATTTTAGAGTAAATGTTTAATGAACGGTATATATAGACTGACCCCTCCCCCCAGTATTGTCTGCGAGAAAGAACCCAATTACCTCATCTTCCCAATTCTGACGCTTGTGAGTTAGTTGTCATATTAAGTGTGAATTATTGAAAGAACCAGTGAGGCTCTGACATGATTAAAACAACAGAGTTCAAACGAGTGACCCAAGCCTAAATATTTCTTTTTGAGCTAAGCTTTTATAATGACAGTCACGCTGTGACTTACGATTCCTTTTGTTTGGTCTGAGTTTCCTACAAAGCTACACGAGAACTAATTGCACTAGGCGTTCCTTCTGATGACTTGTTGCTAACACTGATTTATTCTGAATACGGTACGCACACCCAAATTACTTTTTCTAGTCATCACCACCAACTCTTGGGCTACTCTTTTACGAACGAATATTTGTGTTGAATAATACATTATAACGTCCACACAGAAGACGAGCGTGTGTGGTGTGAAGCGGTTTGAACCCACGATCCTCAAGCGCCTCCTAATCACCGAGTCGTTGAAATTGAGATTGTGAAAATTAATAGCTATTACTTCTCACAAAGATTTTGAAACTAGATTCTGAAAAGCTTTATTTTTTGGATGTAGTTCTTTAATGCATTTATAAATAATTTACAAATTTCAAAGAAAATAAAACTACTGTAGAAATTATTATTCCACAAAAACAAAATCTTTAAATTATTGAGAAAAACGAGCACGTCGAAGACAAATGAATTTAAAAAGAAGTCTTATAGACAAAGGAAAATATTCGGTAAGTTACTTTACAAAATCTTCCTTGCATGCGTGACTCATTAAGAGTTTCTGTGCAAAAACGTTTGCCACGAGGCATAATCTATAGTATAAGCACAAGGAATTATTGATTCGATAAAACATTCTTCGTTCGAATTGTATGAGTTTAGAGCAAATAACACTTTCAAACACAAGGTGTCTAATGAACTGCAAGTCGACAAATATATTTTGCTGCCTTGGGAAATGAAAAAAAAAGAATACTAATTTTCAAACAACTAGATGTCACTGTGATGGATATTTTTTCATCGTGGTTCAGAAGATAATTTATCGATTCTTATGTATCTTAAGGTTACAGTCCAACACGAAGATTCTCGGGTCTAGAATTTAATTTGCACGTTTTTATAATAAATGCAGTCGAATAATATTAAGAAATATTAGAATTTAATCTGCAGTTGCAACTTATGTTTTGTTATCCTGGAGCTCTTTCGGTGACTCAGAGGTGAGACGGAGGGTTTTATAACGCTAAAATTTAGAATTTGAACTCTATGATAAGCACAGTAAAGATAGCTCATTCAATGGCTGTGCGCTTAAACAAAAGCAGGGTTTTCTCCAGTAAATGTTTCTATTAATAAATTGTTGTGTTATTTTTTCCCTATCGCATATATCCACTTTTTCTGTTAGCTTATGTTATTTTTTTCTATCACACATATATGTCTCTACTGTTAGATTATGCTATTTCATCCTATCAGAATGATTTGCCTCTACTGTTAGATTCTGCTTATTTATCCTATTAGACTGATCTACCAGATTTCTGCTAGTCTGAAGTATATTAGTAATCAGTTATTAGTGATTTTTGTTTTTCATATATATCACATATCTTATCATTTTTAAACTTCTCCATAAGCCACAAACCATACCGAAAATAACCTTCATTTAATAGGTTAGTTAATATATTATCTCTTTTACTTTCAACTGAAGATCTAGTTATTCTTTCTGGATACTTCTGACTTTTAACCACAAGAAGTAAGAAACCCGTGTCCCACTCTTGATGTCAGTATAATATAAGCATATTCACATAGTGATAATATCTGTTAAATAAAACTGAAAGCCAAGATTAAAATTTTCAAAGATGTTAGCACAAAACTTTGAGAAAGTCTCTGAAGAATGTAGATTAGTAATAGTAAAGCAATCTAGTTTTGGAAAAAAGCGTTGTCCAGTAGGGAAGGGAAAGAAAATCTTTGATCATTTTTACCATTGTTGAAAGGGTTTTTTAAGGAATATTGTTTAACATTGGTAGTGTAAGGGTAAATTTACACGAGGGCCATTGTTCCCCGCTGGGAAAGCAGTAAATCTACAGATTTGCAATGCTAAAATCAGGGGTTTGATTTCCCTCGATAGACACAGAAAATAGCCAGATGTGGCTTTGCTATAAGAAAAACGCACGCGAGGGCTATCTGCGCTAGCCGTCCCTAATTTAGTAGTGTAATACTAGAGGGAAGGCAACTAGTCATCACCACTCACCGTGAATTCTTGGGTTACTATTTTTCAACGAATAGTGGGATTGATCGACACATTATAACGCCCCCGGCTGAAAGGACGTGCATGTTTGGGGCAACCGGAATTCAAATCCACGACCCTCAGATTACGAGTCTTTCAGCGTAGAGCTTAATTTTTTTCTTAGAAACGATGAATTTATAATTTGAAAAGTAGTTCATTTTCATATATTATTTTTTGCTAATTATTTTTTATTAACCAGAATTTTAGTTAGAAGGATGTTGGTCCAAGTTTTTCCACCAATTATTAATTGGGGGCCCGGCATGGTCAGGTGGTTAAGGTGCTCGATACGTAATCTGAGAATCGCGAATTCGAATCCCCGTCACAACAAACATGCTCACCCCTTTAGACGTGGGGGCCTTATAATGTTACGATCAATCCCACTATTCGTTGGTGAAAGAGTAGCCCTAGAGTTGGCAGTGGGTAGTGATGACTAGCTGCCTTCTCTTTAGTCTTGCACTGCAAAATTAGGGAAGGCTAACGCAGATAGCCTTTGTGTATCTTTGCGCAAAATTCAAAAACAAACATTACTGGTTCTTTGACAGAATACAGAGGGGGATTCAGAGAAAAATGTGACTGAAGAGGGGAAGATAGATAGACGAAATTAATTATTCAAATTACATTTTGAGTTGAAAATTAATCAGATGAGCATGTGTTAAATATCACCTATATTTTTTTTTACATTCCTCCTCATTTGACATACGTCGAACACTACATTCGAAGTGGACAAACTAAAAATAAGATTACAATAAACTTACGTAACTTACGTGTACGTACGTCTCGTTCCTCGCTAGGACAGCGGTAAGAATCTAAAATTCAGGGTTCAATTCTTCTCGGTGGACACAGCAGATTGCTCGATGTGGCATTGTTCTCAAATAAACAAAAAAACGTGTTTTTACTGTATATTTTAGGTGTTGGTGTATGAAATAGTTCGCCAGCTTATGACGTACAAACTGTAAAATTAAATATTCATTTTTCGTGTAACCATTTACGTTGTAGATAGTACAAAGTACGGTTAAGTTAAAACCACACTAGTGACTACGTCTTGGTTAATGACTGCTAACGTAAGTCAACATTTAAATTTGTTTCTAGGGTTATTAATTACTTGTAAAAATTTATTTTTATCGCAGTAAGAACAGGAATTTTTAACTGAATGAACAGTTCCAGTACTTCAGGTAAATAATAGTGTCTTTATCGAACTGAGATAGTATGTACTACATAATAAGTGAAGTTAGTAGTAGGCATCCCAACCAACTTCTTTCATTTCGATAATGTCTTTTTTAAAATTCCAGTATTACAAATTGTGTTTTAACATTATTTAAATTTACAAGTTCCATTTCACGTATTTTTATTAGTCTGTTTGTTTGATTTTTTGAATTTCACGCAAAGCTACTCGAAGGGTATCTGTGCTATCCGTACCTATTTTAGCAGTGTAAAACTAGAGGGAAGGCAGCTAGTCATCACCACTCACCACCAACTCTTGGGCTTTACCAACGAATAATGGGATTGACCGTCACATTATAATGTTCGCACAGCTGAAAGGGCGAGCACATTTGGTGCGACGGGGATTCGAACCCGTGACTCTCAGATTACGAGTCAAACGCCTTAACCCACCTGGCCATGCCGGGCTTTTCTTAGTCTAAAAGTTTTAATGACTTCTTTCCAGTTTTACTATTGCGATTGCAATAATGTTTGTGCTCTTTTGACCTAAAACGACGAACTTTCTCTTTGTTGTTACACACCGTAGAGATAGTTCAGGTTATCCCGCTAGGTGTCGATTTTCTCTGAAGGTTTGTTTGTTATCAGGCACAAAGCTAAACAGTGGACTACATAAGTTGTTCCCCTTTATGGATATCGAAGCTCTATTTTGTTGTCGTAAACTCCCAGACATACAGCTAAGCCACCAGGTGGCATATCTGAATAAAACTATGCACAAACTGGATCTACAATGCTTACTCTGTGTTGATAACTGTACATAACTATTTTCACCCACAGTTAAATACTAATTGGACTGAAGTGTTTAATTACTACTTCTGAACTTTTATTAATTAAGCTGTTTATTTCTGTATCCTAACTCCTTTAAACGTAGGTGGTTTGAAATGAAACATTAAGACAATTAAAACTGATCAACTACGTGTGTTATTAAGCAGACTTGTGTGGTGGCCCTGGCGGAGTCCATATTTTATCAAAATTTTGTTGTTTATCTCTCACTTGGTTGAAGAAAATCAGTAATTAAAACGACACTTTCATCTTACTACTGAAATTGAGTCTATTCCTTCCGCTTTAACACTCCAATACGACGACTCCCTCTCTCATCGTATTGGAATGAGTTATAATACATTATGTATTATCGTTACAAATTGACCAGTAATGTTTCTTGTGTTGTAATAGAGCGACTTTTGAACAAAATTGTTTACTTCTATTGTTGTAATAAAATGAGTTATATCCTGAATTATAGTGACAAAATTGTTTACTTCTATTGTTGTAATAAAATGAGTTATATCCTGAATTATAGTAACAAAATTGTTTACTTCTATTGTTGTAATAAAATGAGTTATATCCTGAATTATAGTAACAAAATTGTTTACTTCTATTGTTGTAATAAAATGAGTTATATCCTGAATTATAGTAACAAAATTGTTTACTTCTATTGTTGTAATAAAATGAGTTATATCCTGAATTATAGTAACAAAATTGTTTACTTGTATTGTTGTAATAAAATGAGTTATATCCTGAATTATAGTAACAAAATTGTTTACTTGTATTGTTGTAATAAAATGAGTTATATCCTGAATTATAGTAACAAAATTGTTTACTTCAAAATTGTTTATTTGTATTGTTGTAATAAAATGAGTTATATCCTGAATTATAGTAACAAAATTGTTTACTTCTATTGTTGTAATAAAATGAGTTATATCCTGAATTATAGTAACAAAATTGTTTACTTCTATTGTTGTAATAAAATGAGTTATATCCTGAATTATAGTAACAAAATTGTTTACTTGTATTGTTGTAAAAGAGTTGTGATACACGCATGTATTATCCTGACAAAATTTCTTGTTATAATTGATGGGCAATGTGTAGTGACATATCGACTTTTTTTTAACAGCCCTCAAATATTATTTTTATAAAATTTAAAAGCCTATAACACCCTTGGGGTCCTCCTTTCTCTTCAAAATCTCAATTGAATTTAGGACAAAAATAATTATTCATTTTAGCAGAACCATTCTTCTTTATACGCTAGCACATATGGTGTATATGTTAACTTGAATTAAAACAAATTATGTTTTAAAGATCATATTCAGTTTTCTCGATAGTCTGTTTATGAATTGTGCTATCTAAGGTGTAGGGGCGCTAATATCGGCCCAATTCTAATAAGACTGAGAGGTCTCTTAAATAAACAGTGTGGGACCACACTTAGTAGGAGAACACGGGAAGTCCCAGGGGTGTCTTTCTTCATGTAACGTAGCCTCATCTTCCGTCACCCCTAACAAGAGAAGTTAAAGCACACCTGAAAGGTCACCCAGCCTTAATACAACTCCGAACGTTGTATTGAATTTTGTGTTTGTGGCCCTCCAGTGATAACGAGTCGTCATATTTGAGCCTGTTTTCATTATTCCCCCTGCTCCCCAGTGGTATAGCGGAACGTCTGCTGACTCCCACCGCTAGAAACCGGGTTTCGATACCCGTGGTGGGCAGAGCACAGATAGTCTATTGTATAACTTTGTGCTTAATTACAAACAAACATATTCCTCACTTACAGGCTTAGCGAAATCAAACTTGGCACACATAAGATAATGGAGGAGTTTGTGAATCACGAGGGGACCTTTGAACTTCCTGTAACGCGCGAGAAATTTTATACTTTTGGTACTTGACGTGGTGAAGCTCGTGGTGTCTTATTTCTTTTCTAGACTGCTTTCACCAGTTCGTAGAAACTTAAATCTAAACTTGAAATTAGTAGAGACGTTTCAGTAGCTTTCTTTTGTTGCAAAAAGTTGTTATCTACATGTTACCTAAATCAAATTTTCAGCTAGGCCTATTACAGTTTTGCAGATTACGATTTCCAAACTGAACTGTGTAACATGATATAACGTACTCTGTAATTAGATCATATGATATAATGTATTCTATAATTAGGTCCTATCGTTTCGAAAGGTCGTTCTATGCTTGAAAATGAATTCGAGTGCATGAACGTCTAAGCGAAAATTCCAACTTGTGCGATAGAAGTTCCAGGTCGAATGTTACACGCGTGAATACGTAATTAGATAAATTAATGAATTTAATCACTTACACACAATCGATGACAAATCAAGTTAGTTATCTAAGTTCATCCACCAGGCATGAAATTACCTTTGTCCAGAATACAGTTGTAGATATCAGTTTTGTTTATATCAGCCTTTGACTTCACTTACAAAAGGAACTACAGAATTTGCTCAGACTATTCAAAGATTGCCATCGACTTAAGCCTTAAACTTACGGACTCCTGCTACTCTAATTTAAAACTAGAAATGGGAATCAGTAAAAGATGCTGACGATATTTCTATCTCTCTAACTTTTCAATCCACATTCACAGTAACTTATATATATGTAACAGTCCATTGGTTTAAACTCTTCTTCAATACATTAGGTTAAAACTCCTTTTTACTTAGTTTTAGCGCACGACAATAATTAATAGAAGTCATTGTAATAATGATAGTAATTTTATTTATACTTTGTGCATGACTCTTATGATGGTAGTGACCCTGTAGCCCAGAAAGTCATGGTTGGCTGACTGGTTGTTTTAGAACAAAGCAGAGTTCGTATCCCCGTCACACCAAATATGCTCGCGCTTTCAGCCGTGGGGGCATTATAATGTGACGGTCAATCTCACTATTTGTTGGTAAAATAGTAGCCCAAGAGTTGGTGGTGGGTGGCGATAACTAACTGCCTTTCATCTAGTCTTACACTACTAAATTGGGGACGGCTAGCGCAGATAGCTCTCTTGTAGCTTTGCGCGAAATTCAAAAATAAACAAAAGAACAAAGCCACCTTGGGTTAACTGCTATTTCCACCAAGGCGAATTGAACTCTAGATTTTAGCGTTGTAAGTCCGTAAGCTGACCACTGTCCAACTGGGAGACGAAAGTCATGGACCCACAAATAACTTGGCGTATAAGTAATTCATGTTAGCTTGTTGTTCTTAAGTACAATGGGCTATCGAAAACCTTTTTTTCCTTCTGAGTTATAAGCCTTGAGACTTGTTGCTCTGCTACTGGGAGGGGAGGTATAAATAGTTTCAAAAATTATATTTGAAACCTAACCAGTAACAATGTGGTTAAGCGAGTTATGACTCATTTAACTTATTATTCGAGCCACGGTACAAAGACATCTACAAACATCTATTTAAATATCGTTGTCTACTTATATAAAGACATTTATTTAATTTTTTGTGTTATTGATTTCAAACGTGAGGAAAGCAGAAAGTTAATTATTTTAAAATGATAAATAAACAACTATTACCGTTAATGCTAAGCATATAGCTTGAAAAGGCTGAAAACAGTATTAAAACTACAGAAAACAAAACGAATAACGAGTAATACACTGAAAAAACAAGACAAAAACCCTTAAAACTACAAATTTAAAAATACTTCAATAAAAATACGATTAACGAAACAAAAAGGCTCCATTTTGATGATATAATAAAACGTCGTTAAAAAGCCATGAGAGGCACAGCTGGGAATATAATAAACAACTTTGAAAATAACTAATCGTTAAAGTGAAAATAAAGTGGACGCGTTTATTTATTGCTTCTTATAGATGCTTAATATTTTCAACGTCAACTCGCTACTTAAAAAGTAAACACGTGCCACTTGACGCGCTTTAATTTTTTATTGTTGAAGACCTGGAGGAAAAGAAAAATCCCCGATTTTTCTTAAATACATGATTTACTGTTTTGACAGCGCGGTTATACATTAGGTGAATGTTCGAGAACCGGTCTGTTGATGACATATATAGTTATTAAAATGAATGGCTGTTTCAAAACTGTTCTGTTAACAACGTGGTGGTCATGAACGAATAGCTGTTTTATAAACTGTTCTGTTTACAATATGGTGGTCATGAATGAATAGCTGTTTTATAAATTGTTCTGTTGACGACGTGGTGGTCATGAACGAATAGCTGTTTTATAAACTGTTCTGTTAACAATATGGTGGTCATGAATGAATAGCTGTTTTATAAATTGTTCTGTTGACGACGTGGTGGTCATGAGTAGCGACTGTTTCACAAACTGTTATGGTAATAATATGGTGATTGGCTGATTTGTTATTCAAGTTAAAGCTTCACAAAACGACTCTTAAACTTCCTGAATTACTACATCCAGTAAAATTTCAATGTTAGAGTAATTTTCTAAGACATTTTAATAATTAATTAGCAAACCTAATACATTTTGCACATTACATTGCAGGTTCTTGATGGCTGTTACAAAGCCGAATTTAAAATAAAAGTTCTTATTTTGTGTATGGCCCCGGCATGGCCAGGTGGTTAGGGTACTCGACTTGTAATTTGTAACCCTTATGCTCGCCCTTTCAGCAATGGGGGCGTTATAATGTGACGGTCAATCCTACTATTCGTTGGTAAAAGAGTTGGCGGTGGGTGATGATGACTAGCTGTTTTCCCTCTAGTCTTACACTGCTAAATTAGGAATGGCTAGCGCAGAAAGCCCTCGAGCAGCTTTGCGCGAAATTCAAAAACAAACACTTTCTTGTAGCTAATTAGATTTTGTTTATTTACACATTTATTTCTATGTACGTTATTCAAAGTGTATAATACTGATGTAAACTAGTGTAGAAATGAAACAATTATGTAGGTTTAGGTGCTCCTAAACAATGTTGTAGTTTCTAGGTGTTCATACAACAACCTAAACAATGTTGTAGTTTCTAGGTATTCATACAACAACCTAAACAATGTTGTAGTTTCTAGGTGTTCATACAACAACTTAAATGTTCAGTACAAGATTTTTTTTCAGCCGGAGCAGTAAGGAAAAAAATCGTAATTAAAGTTTACCGAGAAGATTCTATAGTTACCCCAGATTGATGCTCCAGATTTACAGTTTTATAAATTATGATTCTTTTATTTTGTTGTAGTACATCTGTTGACATATAGAGGGACTCAGTAGTGAGTGAGTAGTATCAGAGCAATAAACAAGTTACAACGAAACATTCCCATTTGCTTAGACCAGTGAATTATACATTAGGTACCCTTCTCTCCAACATCGCTTTAACGCACGCTTGTTTTGTTGAATACCTCATAAATCTATTCGAGGTCTGCACAAGCTGTCCTTAATTTAACAGTGTAAGACTAGAGGGCTGGTAGCTAGTCAAGAATATCTACCGTCAATCTTGGACTACTCGTTTACCAACGAAAAGTGAAATAGATAGTCACATTATAACGATCTCAAAGCTGAAAGGGACTTGAACTAGCGATTGTTTAACGCAATAGAGAACAGCATAGAGACTCTTTCTAAGGTAATCCACGAGAGATAAAGACTTAGAGTTTCGTGATGTTTATGTGAGCGTATACTTGAAAATGATGTATCTACTACGTCGAAACTGGGTGATTAACTTTTTATTTTGATAAATTTGTGTTGTTTTCCTTTCTTACTTTGTGCTAATCAAGTTGTTACTGGAGCTATTGTTTTTACTTAACAATGTACTTATACACATATTAGAAAATGAGCCACAAAATGGCGGTCATTTTGAATTCTTGATTATTGACAGTCACATTATAATGTTGTCCCCATGGCTGAAAAGGGACATGTCTGGTAGGACAGGGATTCGAACCTACAACCCTCAGATTTGGAGTCGAGTGCCCTAACCACATGGCCGAGCATTCTCGTCCTTTCAGCCGTGATGGTTAAATTCAGTTTTCGTAGTAGCCTAAAACGTTGACGATGGGTGGTCTTTAGTAGTTGACTTCCTTGCAGTTTAGTCCCCTCTCCCCCAGTGGCGCAACGGTACGTCTGTGGATTTATAACGCCAGAATAAGGGTTTCGATACCGTGGTGGGCAGAGCACAGATTATCCATTGTGTAGCTTTGTGCTTGACTTCAAACAAAACAAACCCTCTACTTTATCAATTCAAAATTTTAGACAGTTTTACATCTCTGAATAATTTTAAAAAATAACGGATGTACTTTGTAAGGTATGCCATCAAATAGAACTTAGATGTATGTTTGCCAATAAATTATGATCTTCTTCCAACGGCCACTTCTCCCAAACTTGCCTAATCATGTATTTGTAGCTAACACCTTCAATTCCAACACCGTCTTAAAGCTAACGACTCATCTATATATACTCTTGCTAAGTATATCACCCCTTTCTGAACAACATAAAAGCTTAAGGGGCGCATTTTCTTTTCTAATTTCACCTTCAACGTTTCTGGAAGCTTCATTCTAATCTAGTTAAAAAAAGCGATATAATCTAAGTTCACGAATATAGATTACTACATACATTTTATAATAGATCACCAATCAGTTGCTGAAAGGTACCTGTCATCTTGTTTAATGATGTTTAAACTCATTAAGATTCTGATCAGTTCTAAGACTGAACCAAATCTGATATCTAAAGGCAGCTACGGCATTTCCTCCTCAATCAAGGATATCTGTGAGTATCCTTTTATCGGGTTTAATATCTCGCTTCAACTTCGGCTTATGCTATTGAATGAAAGTCAGTTGAGTCTTTACGTATGGACTTTTTAAGCCTTTTCGAATATATTCGTGAACTCAGCATAAATTTGTATTTTCAGCTTATAAAAGTGACAACACAGTTTTAAAGAAGCTTGGCCACATATACTGCATCACATATATTTGTTTCTCACACTATTTTCAGTTCCTGCAGGTTTGTGTGAGAAGATATCAACATTTGGCTATTCTTATCATACACCAGTTTACAGTCTTATCCTGTAATATACTGCATCACATATATTTGTTTCTCACACTATTTTCAGTTCCTGCAGGTTTGTGTGAGAAGATATCAACATTTGGCTATTCTTATCATACACCAGTTTACAGTCTTATCCTGTAAGGGATCTTTACAGAAGTTGATGATTCAAGATCATTATGGTGTGTGTGTGATAAGCTTTGAGCATGATGTTGTGGTATAGTACTTTTTTTTTGTGTCCGATGTATTCCTACGCCTACAGTGTAATATACTGTTACTCTCTGTTCTGTAATGTTATATGCGCTTTGTCAGTTTGCCAGAAGCTTATGTGTATTTGAAAATCATCACACTAACATTTTACGTGGGCATAGAAAACAAAAAGAAGAAGCTGTGGGGGATTAAACCCCTATCGCTAAAGGCACTTTCCTACTGTTTTCCACATTTTGATATAACGTGAAAACTTTATGGTTTCCAAGTTTCATTACAAGAATAAAACTATAATTTTATAACGTAGAGGAGCTCAGTTTTCTCTCTCATCCTCTAAGATTCTTTCACCTCTGTCTTATTATCGTTTCTTAAACTGTCCAAAATGCACTGTCTTTAATTTCTGCTTCGACTATTATCTTCTGCAACTTCAGAGTTATAAATTACTCAATTGCTACTTTCAGAATTAACACCTTTTTATATTAACACTGCTTTTAAAAAAATTCAACGTGTTCTGATTAATTAATAATTTTAAACTTCAATCAGACCGAACTTGTTTTGTTCTATACTTCACTTTAAACCAAGGGAGAAAAAGATAATTCATTCATTGGCTTCTAGCATCATCAATTTTCAGCTCATCTGTAAAATTATCTGCTTTCGGGCCCGCCATTGAGTTAAAGGGTTCGACTCGTAATATGAGGGTCGCAGGTTCGAATCCCCATCGCATCAAACATGCTTGCCCTTTTAGCCGTGGGGGCGTTATAATATTACGGTCAATCCCACTATCCGTTTGGGAAAGAGGATCCCAAGAGTTGGTGATGATGACTAGCTGCCTTCCCTCTAGTCTTACATTGCTAAATTGGAGACCGAAAGCGTAAATAGCCTTTGTGCAGCTTTGCGCGAAATTAAAAAAACCAAAAACTATCATTCAACAAAAATATATAGTTTGTTTTTATATTTCGCTCAAAGCCACTCGACGGCTATTTGCCCTAGCCGTTCCTAATTTAGTAGTGTAGGAATAGAGGTAAGGCAACTAGTCATCATCACCCACCGCTAACTCCTGGGCTCCTCTTTTATCAACGAATAGTGGGATTGACGGCTGAAAGGGAAAGCATGTTTGGTGCGATGGGGGATTCGAATCCGCAACCTTCGGATTACGAATCGAGTACCTTAACCACTTGGTCATGCCGTAGGAATGATAGACATTGACACTTCTAACCTTTCACTCAGTACCTACATTAATATTGAAGTCAATTTTGTACCCTGACCACTTCTAATTACGTTTTAACAATAACAAAAACCAAAATTAGCTTCAAATGGCGGGTTCCAACTTTTAGAATTAGGCTTATTGGACCATATTATGTATGTAAAGATACTTTCAAATGGAATTTCTATGGTAGGGATTTTTTTCCTTTTTTTTACAAATACCCCCATTAAAAATGGAATAACTTACAAGATGTTGAGTTTTATGATGTGTCAGGACATCTTTTGTAGCGTATATATTAATTTAATGGATGGCTTACTTCATTTCAAACTGTTTTTAATGCTTTCACTCAAAAGGGTTTCGTTAGGTTCAGCCAGATATTTGGAACTGTAAATTTTAATGATATACGTCATAAGTTTAGCAGCTATACAACCAACTAGGCTTAATGAGCAACTGCGACACCTTATCTACCTTTACTCTCATCCAATTATAGATAAACGTAGAATCGTTAAACTGTTTAATTGCATAATACTTATTATTATACATAGACGTATACACTGATGTCGTAGCTCATATATTTGCAACAGCATTCACTACGTCGATCCTGCTTAATTTTGCTGTCAACAGATGGCGGCGTTAGCTGTCATAAGCAGCGTTGGCATTGTTTCACCTTTAGAACCTCCATAATAAATTCCTGTATTTGGTTCTGCAGAGTTTGTTTAGAATTAAGCACAAAGCTTAATCATGAGCTATTTGAGGTCTGTCCAACACGAGTATTGAAACCCAGTTTTAGCGGTCATTCAGCAAGAGTTGTACCAGATACCTCTGAAGAGATGTTCATTCCAACGGTGGTTATTTTGATTACTTGTGAACGAGTTTAAGCAAAGATATGGAATTGCTCTTAACTGAATGTCTAAATCTATCGTCTTCTCTGAAAAAATATCCTTCCTACATCTCATATTTTGTACGGTATACCTAGAAAAGAAGAGATGTGTCCTACATACATATAGATAGTTCTTCTCCAAAGACTCCAGAGAAATGTTAGTTATTTCAGAACTCCACTCCGGCTCTCCCTATCATAAACGTACATCGAGTTCAAGAGAACTATAATTACTTACTCTGTGTTTCGTATTATTTGCTTCAATTGGCTAATTACCTCATAGTTTGATCTATGCCTACGTTTCGAATGCTAACGAAGCTACAAAACATCTCAATTAATATTTTATACAACATCTTAACACTACATACACTGCTGCATCACGTGACATGCTCAAACTGGACTACACTAGCATACAAATAATCGTGACATCTTCGACAGAGCGTCTGACATGCCGTTTATACGACTTTCCATCCTGATTTGATGTTAAGCATTTATGATCTATTGATTTAATTCATTAGTGATTTGTGGTTTATTTATAAAAATATTCCAATATTATCTGAAATACAAATAAAACTTTTAATGTCGATTAAAAGACGTTGAATAATTTATTGAATGCATACGTTTAATCCCTCTGTAATCATAAACATAGGCCCGGCATGGCCAGGTGGTTAAGATACTCGACTCGTAATCCTAGGGTTACGGGTTCGAATCCCTGTTACACCAAACATGCTTGCCCTTTCAGCCGTGGGGCCGTACTAAAGTGACGGCCAAACCCACTCTTCGTTGGTAAAGGAGTAGCCCAAGAGGCAGTAGGTGGTGATGACTATCTATCTTCCCTCTAGTCTTACACTGCTAAATTACGGACGGCTAGCGCAGATAGCCCTCGAGTAGCGTTGCGCAAAATTCAGAACAAACCAAATCAATTAACCATAAACAAAACATTTGACATATGCGGCAATATCAACCTTAATGACACTTTGATTGGCACGTGCAAAACTGCCAGGAAGAAACCCTTAGAGTCTAGGCATAAATATATAACTGAGGGTGAGTGTGAAAGCCAACTTTAAAAAAACAACATTTTTTTCCCGAGTTTTGTAATCGAATACTTTCTCTTAAAATGTCGTATCTTCAACTTTTTCCCTTTTTTTATTATCATTAGATTCGATTTCGGTTTATTTTCTATCAGGCAGGGAACGTCGCTATGTAAAGATATCACTTATAGCAGTCCAGCCATCATAACGGCAGGTTAATATTGATTAATTACTGTATAATATAAGTTCATGTATATTTCATTTCATTAAATCGGACTTCCTTTCTTGAGCTTGTGACGTAATTTCAAACTTATTTCGCGCTTACATCTTAAACATTTACAGAATCTCTATACTATTCTGCGCGGAGAGTTGCGTCAGCTTCGAGCGAGGCACTTGTCTGTGTGGTAAATATTAGATTCACTTGAATGCCCTCGAGAATTCTTCGAACACTGCAGAGCGTTGAGAATCTTCTACGTATTAAGTTATAAGTTAACCTTACACATCCACCAGTGAAGTCTTGGTAGAATGATATTATAGCATTATTGTATCCAGTTTGATTCTATATCCTGCTGATTTTCACCTCTTACCCCTCCTTCAGTAACTGTATTGGCCTAAGCATAAGCTGTCGGGACTCGTTTGCCCCACCCACACCTCTCTCAATTTTCCTACTATCTGTGATAATGGTTTCGGCTACATAATCTCAGTCAGTCTGCCTCGTGATGAGAAGAAACCCGCTTGAAGCAAAAATGTATTTCAAGACGGCTGGTATGGATATTAGAACTTTTATTAAAATAAAATAGAAAACAACGTTTCGACCTTCTTAGGTCATCTTTAGGTTTACCTAAGAACGTTGAATATTGTTCTCAACTTTATTTTAATAAAATGTCTGTCTACCTGTCTGTGCTTCATAACGATCTCCTGTTACAAATACCACGTACGCTTGTTTCCAAAGTATCATTAATTCAATTATTTAGTCTTTCCTCTTCTTGGATTTTTCTCATATCGCTTCTATTCCTTGTAATAATAACAGTTTTATGTTATTCTCTAAATAATAAGTACACGTATTTTAACATTTGTGTCTTATATCTAAACATTGTATATGCCCTGTGAATATTTCTTTACAGTTTTAGGTGTTTATAAAATCACGCTGTGTCCACACCACCTCTTAATCTATACTTCATTCGAATATTCATTTATCGTTGCTTTCCTATTGGTTTGTCCTCAAGGCAGTAAAACTTATTTAAACGAGTTCATTTGACTACAGGCTTGATTATAAAAGAAAAAAAAAACGTCGTTTTTAAATAACGTAAAACAAATAGATGTTTACGACGTCGGTTTCTACAGATTGCTCATACTTCTGTTTAATTCAGATCTTTAAAAAAATTACTGTTTGTATTTCCACCTCATTTCCAGATTCCGTGTACTTTGCTACAGTGCGTCACAAGTGTAGGAAATAAAAACCTATTTGATATTTTAATTATTTAGGTTTATTTTTACCATAACTGTTTACTCATGCTTGCCATTCTTGGTACATTCTTACTGATCTATGAATTAGGTGATTTAAACTATTTCCTTATTAAATCTACCTTGATCCATATACAATATAAAATTTTTATTAAATTTTTAAATTACATTACAAATCGCCATATGTTGTGCTCTGTTTGACCAACAGAATTTTCGAAATAGATCTGGAACGTCGATTCCAAGTTACCAATGCGAAAGAGTCAATCGCGAGGCTGTCATGTCCAAAGCTAAACCATTTATACGTGATGCCTTCCCTCTAGTCTTACACTGCTAAATTAGGGACGGTTAGAGCAGATAACCCTCGTGTAGCTTTTATGCAAAACTAAAATTAATGTTTTCGTACGGAAGTCGCTTTTTGGTACATATAAAGTACATGTTAAATTTAAGTACGGATTCTGCGTTAATCATTATTCAAATATAGATATCACTTATGAATACATTTAACTGAAACACATTCTATGAGTTGTTGGTGTTATCTGAAAGCAAGGAAAACAAACCAGTTACCTTCAAATAAAATAATCCAAATATCGTTTTTTCGCAGGCCTTTTCCATGCAGAAGTCCTTACAAGTATACAAAAGTCCAGAAACCTGTAACAGTTACAAGTTTATCAAAGACCAGAAGTCGGCAACAGCTACAAGAGTAATAAAATCCAAGGTTAATACAATATCCTTTCATAGTCCAGAAAATATTCAGTCACCATACCCCGAATATCGTCTCTCGTGTCATGGAAATATTGCCCACAGGATTTTTTTTCCTTTCACATTGGTGGATGTTCGACAAGATGGCGAAAAGAAGGATTTTCATAATGTATATAAATCAAGGTAGAGTTAGTAAGGATTCTCATGATTTATATGGATCAAGGCAGATTTAATAAGGATTTTCATAATGTATATGGATCAAGGTAAATTTAATAAAGATTCTCATAATGAATATGGATCAAGGTAGACTTAATAAGGATTCTCATAATGTATATGGATCAAAGTAGATTTGTTTTTACCATTTTAGGTTAGTAAATCCTGAATGCACGAGCCTGTTACAGAGAGAAGACATTCTGAAACAATGTTTAAACCTTATCACCTTATTTTTACATTCCAAATCGCCATATGCCGTGCTCTGTTTGACAAACAGAATCTTCGAAAGAGATCTGGAACGTCGATTCCAAGTTACCAATGCGAAAGGGTCAATCGCAAGGGTGTCATGTCCAGAGCTAAACCATTTATACGTGATGCCTTTCTTAATCCTTTTGTTGTACAACGAGTTCACAGTGATCATTTCAATAATCCGATCGCACAGAAATCCATGACCGTTATCTTCGTATGGAATTGCATGAATATCCTTTCCATTTTCTAGAAGCTCAAGGTACGTGACAACTGAACGGATACATCGTCAAAGAAAACTTGTATACACGTATCTTATGTCACTTTTAATGACGGAAGCCTTCTCTTTTTTATTATGTTACGTACTGTTAATTAGAATACGTGCATGTTTATCGTCATTGGCCTTTGCGTTCGTAAATTTTCGCTTCCATTTTATGTTGCATTTCGTTTGCTACGGCTGATATACGCGATGTTTCAGATTTATTTACGGATAGTTCCGGTGACCCAAGATGATCCACATTCCCTTGTTTTCCAGTGACATTAAGGGAAAAGAGGAATATAGATTCTTGTCTTGGAAAATTTAGTGACATCAAGTTAACTATGAAATGTCATACAATACCAAGATGTAGTACGGATACTGACTGCCTTTTTACGTGACTTACTCAAACATATTCCAAAAGTGTGAATTAAAATTCAGTCTATTCTATTGTTTTCATGGTAATAAGTCCGGATTTGTTAGTTTACTCCTCACATAAGATCATTCCAGCTCAGTAGTTGCGTATTGCATACATAAAAGTTTGTTTGGTTTGTTCTTGAATTCAACGCTAAGCTACACGAGGGCTATCTAAGCTAACCGTCCCTACTTTCGTGGTGTAAGTCTAGAGGGAAGGCAACTCTTGGGCTACTCTTTTACCAACGAATAGTAAGACTGATTGCCATATTATAACGCCTCCACGTCTGAAAGGGCGAGCATGTTTGGTGTAATGGGGATTCGAACCCACGACCCTCAGATTGCTAGTTGAATGCCCTAACCACGTGACCATTCCAGGTCAAAAGGTGCTCGTGTGTTTTTCTATTCCTTATAGCAATGCCACATCAGTGTATTTACTGTGTTCACCGAGGGGAATCGAACCCCTGATTTTAACTATGTAAATCCAAAGAATTATCGCTGTCCCAGCACACGAAAAAAACAATAGAAAATGAATTATCTTTACTGGCGGTTTCTGATAACAACATTATTTACATCTTACCAAAACGGTGAAAATATTAAATAATTAAAACCCTTTACGTTGTTGTTGGTTTTCATTTCATTTGATTTTTATAGTTTCATTGTTCTGTCAGGTTTTGTTAGAACATCATTTATAAGTTACACAATAAATCTACATCTTGGGAAAACAACAACACTTACAATTAAAATTATCAAAACGTGATGCTAGAACATTCTCTCTTCTCTCTAACGCCGCTCCCCAGTGGTACAGCGGTGTGCCTGTGAACTAAAAACGCTATAATCCGGTTTTCAGTACCTGTGGTGGGCAAAGTACAGATAGTCCATTGTGTACAACAACAACCTATATGGAGGCGTGTTTTTTAAAAGTACCGACCTCCCATAAATCTACACGATTGATGTATAATTAAAACTTTCAGTTTATGTTAATAAATTAAAAGAAATTCGACTACAAATCTCTCATTATCGACCCAGTTTGGTTTCTTAGATAACGGGAAATTCGCTCCTTCTTCGATAAAATTAATATCCACTAGGTAGCTTGTACGGGATCTTTAGAGAAGCTAAACCTAATCACTCGTATTTATCATTCTCAGGCGACAAGAGCTAATTTTTTATTGTTTGTTTTGTTGTTGTTTTTTTTTTAATTTCGTGCAAAACTACACAAAGGCGATCTGCGCTAGCCGTCCCAAATTTAGCAGTGTAAGACTAGAGGGAAGGCAGCTATTCATTACCATCCGCCGCCCACTATCGGGCAACTCTTTTACCAACGAATAGTGGGATTGACCGTAACATTATCACATCTCCACAGCTGAAAGGGGAAGCATGTTTAATGCGACAGATATTCGATTCCGCGACATTCAGATTACGAGTCGAATCCCTTAACCCACCTGGCCATGCCGGGCCCAATTTCAATTTTTTTTTCTTATCACTCTTTTACATCTACTCTGAGGCTAAGTTTCATTTTAGTGGGTTTTGTTGGTTTTTTTTCATGTATAATAATCATTTGATCGATTCATTGATTTTTTTTTTTCTCTGGCGACCAGAATACACTTAGAGGACAACCAAACACCCAAACTTGTTAGCATAAGTTTAGGAAAATAATGTATAAAACTGCTTTCTTTTCTTTTGCTTAAACGTTGTGGAAACGTGGCTGAGCCATCGAGCGAACTCTGTGAGTTGACTCTAAAAGTCTTGTTTCCATGGTAACTATAATGCCAGCTATTTTTTATTATGAGACTTCTGCAAAACGTTAGTAATATTTGATGTACGAAAAATAAAATAAGGTAGATCCTGAAATAATAAGTTTTAATCTGACGAACACATTCAGGCCAAGTGGTTAGGGCGTTCGACTCACAACCTGAGGGTTCTAATCGCAGTTACACCAAATGTGTTTGCTCTTTCACCCATGGTAACGTTATAATGTGATAGTCAATCCCACTATTCGTTGGTAAAAGAGTAACTCAAGAGTTGACGGTAGGTGATGATGACCAGTTGCTTTTCCAATAGTTTTACAGCTCTAAATTAGGAACGGCCAACGCAGGTAGCCCTCGTGTAGCTTTGCGCGAAATTTAAAACCAACAAACAATAGCTGTGAGAAATTGTTCCCTCCCTGGTGTTGAAAAGCTGACACCATTCGGGAACTATATCCAACATCGTTTTAAAAAAAATGTAAATTCTTTACTGAAAGTCAATTTAATTCACGGATGAAGACAGGAAATTTTGAAAATAAATAAAGTTATCGTGGACATCCGCTGAGTTCTGTTGTTATTTATTTTAATACAATATGCTCTTTAAAGTGAGACCGTCTACTTGTTTGTTTGTTTCTTCTTTAATCACTTTTTGCTATGGGATCACGTAATCTCAGGGTCTTGGGATTTCTTAGGCTTAAGACTGAGTAACTACACCTGCACAGAACACATATAGCGCATTGTTTAACTTTGCGCTTAACGATAAAATAAAAACAAAAGTAACTATTCTTTCTCTTTTTCTATATTGAAAATACATTCAAAAAATTAAGTTTTTAATCTGATTCTGTTATCCCAAAGGGCTGTAGGTGGTGTAAAAGTGTGGAAACATTTTCGTATCAGGATTTGAATCTTTGATTATACTATAACAGTTAACGACAGCCACTTTACACGTTGTTGCTAATCGGTTTTAGTGTGTATAAAGGATTAGAAAAATATGCCAATGACTTTTGTCATTTTTCTTGGTTCGATCATTATCCAATTTGCTACTGTAGATCAGTTTCAGATGTATAAGCTAAATTCAAACGAGACGCCTTATTGCTTGATGCGGCACAGTTAGCTCATTGTGCAGCCCTCGGTTTTAACACCCGTGATGTGCAAAAGCACAGATGGCCCTTTGTGCTTAATAACAAACAACAACAATCATGCGTGTCAGAACAAACAAAGTAGCTTACCTTTCAACATTTCAATCAGAGTTCAGAGTCTTAATGTGAAGAAAACTGTCCCATCCCTATACTAAGATGGACTAATACAATGGACAAACAGTGCTGGATTGAATACACAAACTATCAAAGTCTGTCAGATCTTTCTTCTAACAAATTTTACATATTGTCCTGATGTGTATTTTACTCTCATGGTTGTGTCCTTTCAGGCTCAACTTTTGTTCAAATAAAACACTGAGACCTAGTTCTCTCCAGCCACCAGTTTACACACATACGTATATGACACATCGTAACATATAGTTTTATGTTGATATATGTATATATACACAGCATTACTTTAGAAGAAAGTTAAATTACAAGGGAACTTAGTGCTTCATAATAATAAAACCTTAAATATTTGTTTTCCTTGGTTAAGATTCCTCGAAAATGGACCTTCAGGTTTAACGTAATGCTAAATTCATATTTGTTCCAGTTGGAAAACTAATATCCGGGATATCTGTTAATAAAAGCGCTTTATTTGTGTAAGAAAGCTGTTTCTCGTCACAAAGAATTAACGGAGTGCCTTTGGCATACCTAATAAGAAATACAAGACAATTACCAAACTGATTAGTTGAAGTATTTTAATATATTATAAGAAATCCAAGACAATTACCAAACTGATTAGTTGAAGTATTTTAATATATTATAAGAAATCCAAGACAATTACCAAACTGATTAGTTGAAGTATTTTAATATATTATAAGAAATCCAAGACAATTACCAAACTGATTAGTTGAAGTATTTTAATATATTATAAGAAATCCAAGACAATTACCAAACTGATTAGTTGAAGTATTTTAATATATTATAAGAAATCCAAGACAATTACCAAACTGATTAGTTGAAGTATTTTAATATATTATAAGAAATCCAAGACAATTACCAAACTGATTAGTTGAAGTATTTTAATATATTATACGTAACTAAGCCTAAAACAACCCTTCATTGCCAAATATTTCTTTTATCTTTTACTTAATTAAAAAACCCACACATTTTGCAAGATCAATTCGTTGAGGTGCGTCACTCACAACATACCACAATTTCAATCTTTAAATACGTGGTAATCAATAAGAGACAAATGTGATGGAACACAGTCAACCGTTTTTTCTTTGTACTACAGACAAAAACAGAAATGAATGGCAAAATAAATATCACTGACAACTCATTCAGTTATCGGACAACATATTAAACACAAACCTGAAAACACAGGAACTCACGTCACAACTCATTCAGTTGTCGGACAACATATTAAACACAAACCTGACAACACGGGAACTCGTATCTGGCGACACAATAACATTTATATCACACATCTGACAGCAAACACAACCATTAAAACTCCTACCTGACAACACTGTAACACTTTATATCTTACATCTGACCATAGACAGAACCGTTACTACTCATGTCAAACAACAACTTAGCAATATCACATATATGAGTATAGGAAGTAACTGCATAAGCGAATAAAATATGGCTGGTATTTCCTATAATAAAGAGCGACAAAGAAAATAGTAATTCTAAGTAATTTGTTGTTTGGTTAACACAACAACTTGTTTCACATATTCAAATGACTCACTGGAACTCAAATGACGAAGAGTTAGATTTTTTCGAGTTACTTGTCTAAATGTATTTAAGATTTTTAAAACACGAAGATGGACAAGAGGTAATTCTTTTTAAAGCTAGAACAACAAATGTAATTCTTGGCTCGGGTTACGTGCTGAAAAGAAAGATTATGTTAAAAACCGCAGTACACAAATCAATCAGCTATCAGCTGCTTGAGGAAGGCGACTGACTATCCTGAACAGAAAAATCTATACCCTCATAAAGCATAAACTGATATGTCACTTGACGAGGTGCCCGTCCTCGGTCTCTAAAGGAATATTAGTCTGAACCCACTTTGTTATCACTCTAAATAAATGTTTTTTCATTTCAACAACCAGGGCATAGTCACGTCTATTTTCTGCTTTAGAGGTATCGTGGTCGCTGTCAAACTGACTATTTAAAATGTATCAATAAGCAAGATGACTATCACTGTGTGGTCGTGGATATGAAATTGACTATTAAGTAGTAACGATGATCTATTACTAGTCAGTTTGACTGACTCTTAGTCAATTTAAGCAATTAGTCAGTTTGACTACTTCCCAGTCAGAATGACCATGTCCCAGTCTGTTTGACCACTTCCCAGTCACCTTGACTACTTCATAGCAGCACTGCTATGCTAGTCTTAAGGATTACTTTGTGGTCAGGATGACCAACACCACAGGCAGCATTAACTCATGAACTGACACTCTTGAGGTTTCTTATATCATTAAGGTGCAGTTCAAGCAGATGACTATACACATGTATTTTGTTCCATCAATACAACAATTGAAACGTGACCAGGGTTAAACTTTGCAAGAATTTATTTATTTATTTTTTTTTTTGGAGGGGGGGAATTTCTTTCATACAAACTAAATCCTACCTAAATAAATCTTAGTTATCGACCACTACTATTTCTTCACTATCTTATTTGACAATTGTATTTTTATATTGTTGTGTGCGTGTGTTGGAATATTCGAATATGAAATCCAATAATCAGTACATGTATTATTAAAACCCACAACGATCTAAGTTATGACTGAAATAAGCTTTCCGCACGTGGTTAACACTCGCGCTAATACCACACGTCCAGGAAATGCATCCGATTCGTCTTGTGGTCCGCAGCGCAAATCGAGTACAAATGGAAAGCAGCTACATTAGGCGCGAGCGAGACTATCTCTTTTTCTAGAGGGGTGTACCAGGTCGAGTTTATGTGAAGGCGGGTGTTCCTTGTGCAAAGAGGGCTGTAGGTGTTATTTGTGGAGAGAGGTTGATCATTCCTCAAGGTGGTGGGATTTAGGGGCTTACATACAACAATACATACACAGGGGTGTGTGAAGACGGCACGGTCTACCCGTTAGCGGCAGCCGAAGGTGGGGATGACACTATAAACCCAAAGGGGACGCGGTGGAGAAATCACACACAGCAATATTTCGTCGCACATTGGAGAATTACATATGACGTTTATAGGATTTATAATGACCGAAACTTGTACTGACATTGCACAATTGCTATGCAACCGCGCAGATGACGGAAAGAAGAATTTCAGGTAAATATTAATCGTTTATGTCTTATTTTCTATGTTTAACTTTCTAGATTAACTGAAGTGAATCTGTCCGTATGTTTTTGTACAACTCGTTATGTGTAAACAAGGATGGTTGCCCGTTACATTGTGTAGGTCTGTACTACTGTAGTCTAGTAGTAGTAGAGTAGGAATATTTATATTTAGGTAATGCTTTGAAGCAAGTATGAAATCGAAAACATTCCTGAGTCTTGATATCACAAATGCACATATTTGATATCTTGAATGCACATCATGTGGTAGAATCAAAAACCCGCAATGATCCATGTTGCTGCTCTGTTAAATTTAGCGCCAATTATACCGCTGCTAAAAAGATTTGTTACGGCCACCGTTACACAGATGAAAGTTGTTTACTCATTAAAAGAGAACTCGTTTGTCACTATTTTATAGACTTTTGACAATGAAAGATGACATACGATATTACGTAAATAATAAATTTAATACATCAGCAGAGCTACAAATGCTAAAGCGAACACACTTTATGCGATGTGTGTATCATGGCGGGATCCACTGACACATCCAACAATGGAGTTACAAATGGGGGCGGCAAGACAAATCATTTGAAAACAGTGAAAAAGTGAAACATATATTGTGTTTAATGTGTGTTTCTTTAATTTAATATTACAAACTATCTAAAAAATCTCTTTAGGTAGAAAATGTATTTAAATTTTTAAACTCTATACTTTGAAATCGAATGGTGCGAGATAGGAGCCAGCGCCAGGCCGTACACTATGAATAGAAGGCCTGTGATCCTGCAAAATATTCCCCCAACCCCCCTCTCTTCTTTGCTCCCAGGGAACTTTCTCAGACTTTGGGTCCCTCCCATAATCCATACCACATCCATACCGGTGAGAGAAATGTAGGATCCGGGGGATATTGCATCAAGTCATGAGCAACCGAGTTGTGTAGTTAAAATTAAAAAAATTGTATACCCTTACAAAAATCGGAGAATACTATGGGGGGAGGGTTGTGGCAGGAATTTGCATTTTGAAGTACGTTTTTATTCGCTAGATTGAGGGCAAGTCCGAGGATACACCGTCGGTTCGCGGGCGACCGACATTTGCTAATTGTTATTGTTGAAATTTACCATTAAGTTTAGTTAAATACATGATACATTTTACGTTCCAGAATGAAAACCCTTGACATTTGGATGCATGTTTTGCATGATATTTATTAATAGACACTGTGAAGTTTGGTAAACTTTGGAGTTAAACATGGCAGAACAATCAGACGTTTTCAATATTTTCCCTTGCATTAAATGTAATTATAAGGTTAGGCATTCTATCAAGCTTCTTTCACATTTTTCTTTAGTTCATGAGCATGAGCCTGGATTTGTTGTTCCATCTGGGGTTAATGGATGTGAAAGACCATTCAAATGCATCAGATGTTTGAAAAAAACCTATAAATAAAAAGCATGGATGGTTTGCTCCTACCAGTATGCATGATAATGAAGCTGGTGGTGAATGTGCCGAGTACTTTGTGGAACAGAGGTATAAAAACTCTGACAGTGATGAGACAGTTGATGGTAATAAGGAGATGGTTGTCACAGACAAGCGAAGAACCTTAGTTAAAACAATTCTGCAGCTGCGTGAAAATGAGAAAAAATTACTTACAAAACTACAAGTAATGTTTTAAATTTGTCCTGTTCTATTATGGCTGCCAAAGACAAACATTTATTCCAAACCATAAAAAGAACATTGATCAGTGAGGGGGTTCCTAGAAATAGTATGGTTGCAAGTGATGGCAGCTTGCAAGAAAGAAAGTCTTGACTTTCATTCCATGATTGAAAATTTCACTGACCACAATAGTTTCCTGTCTTACACTGAAAATAATATGACATTTATAAAACCTGTTGAGTGTGACCTGGAAATTGCTGGTGATGTGAAACATGACACAATGCAGTATGTTTCTTTATTAGATACTCTGAAGGGTTTGCTTAAACATTATGATATTTTTAGCCAAGTTGTTTATCCTCGCCAGTCAGCTGATGATTGTCTTAGAGATGTTGATGATGAACATTTCAAAAACCATCCATTATGGCAAGAAACTCCCCTTGCCCTTCAAATCATTCTCTATTGTGATGAGTTTACAGCTGTAAACCAGGCTGTAATACGAGCTCCTACTTACAAATATGCTGCTTTCTACTATCAATTAGGCAATATTGAACCTGCTTTGAGATCTCAGCTTCATTGTATATTCTTTGCAATCTTGGTGAAAAGCCAAAATGTAAAAAAACATGGGCTAAATCAGTGATGAGACCTTTGATTGAAGAACTATCTGTTTTTGAAAACATTAGTATTGACATTGTCAAACCAGAGGGAACATTCAAATTCAGAGGTGCACCTCTTGTTGTTGTTGCAGACAATTTGGGAAGCCATGCTATTGGAGGGTTTTTTGAATCATTTTCTGCTCTCAAATCATGTGGATTCTGCATGGTAAATTGGGATAATTTAAGAAAGTTGACTGATATTTCAAAATGTCCAGAGAGATTTATTGCATCCTATAATTACAAAGTTGCAATGGTCGACATTGAACCGATTTTGTCAAGTACATATGGGGTTAAAAGAAAGATCGCCCCTGAACGTTCTGCAGCAATTTCATGTGGCAAATGCTCTACCACCTGATATATTACATGGCCTTTTTTAATCTGGCTTGGTGTCAGAAATTTTAGTTTTACTCATAGATCAGTATGTTTTGTTTGGATACTTCAGCCTTCAGTACCTTGCAGGCAGAGTGAAGGAGTTTCACTACAAAGGAACTAATAAAATCAATAGGACTGAGCTTGTTATTCTGAAAAGGTCTGTACACATTAAGCAAAAAGCTGTGCAAGTTTGGTGTCTCTTAGGGTTAATTCCATTACCGGTGGGTGATGCAGTGCCAGAAGGCAACAACAAATGGGAAGTTCTATTTTCTAGATATCCCACTTCAAAGCAGTATGACCAAGTAGTGGATGAAATATTTAAGCGCTACCCTCAGCTGTCAGATGCCCCAAATCTAACACCCAAGGTGTTCGTGTAAGTACTACCCACATGTGCATTATGTTATGTTTGTTGTGAAATATATTTTCATCACAAATATATTATTTTATATATACATTTGACTTTATGAGCCCAATAAAATTCGTCCTAAAGTGCATAACAGGAATGACCATATCACCACTTGTGAAGATGTAAATGTATTCTGCAAGAAATATGCTCATTAGTTACAAAATAACTTAAATGGCATTTTTGTGTTGCATAATATTAGTGAAGAAACAAATGAAAATTTTGTGGGAAGTTGTATTTTTTAAAATGCACATAAGTACATATATCTACAAAAGAGGGGCTGTGGAAAATATTATTTTGATACTTTGAAATATTTTTTTTTGTTTGTATACGATGTAACATGACTCAACTAATGAAACTCAACTATTTTTTTCCGCTAAATAGAATACATTGTCAAGATGAACTCGTACAAGTGATTTATTAACGAGTATGTGTATGACATTCAGTTTCTCAGATTAAACCTGAAAAATGACAAAAGTGTTTTAAAAGAAATACTGTATAAAATAATTTATAGTTATACCAGGGAAGTTTAGTTATTCATTCACATTAGAACTACTTCTGTCAATTCTAATTGCAGGAGCTGTGGAGGATGAGGCTTCGTCAGAAATTCCAGAATAATAGAAAGCGGAAGGATTCATCATTGCCTATAGTCCAAGAAGTAAAGATAAAGAGGAAAACTGCAACAGATGAAACCACATCTCGGAACAGAGGCTATAGGGATTAAAGTAATACTTGTGTGAAAAGCCAGTTGGGGAGGATGAAACTTCCACCGAAAAACACAAGGAATGGATGAAAACTCGTCTGCATTGCAGAAAAAAAGATGATCTTTGTAAAGTGGACTTACTTGTGGACAAAACTCTGCATGATCGTAGAAAACTGGTCATTGGCAACACTACTGTCAATGAATTTATAGAGCATTAGCATTTCCTTGTGGCATCACCAGCACAGCTATTGAATGAATTTAAGCGGCTAGGAAATGATGCAGAAAAAGGAGTGTCCAACTTTCTCAATATAAGGACTTCGTAAATTCTCACCTGCAGGACAGAAACATATAATCAGAAAATAATCCACTGTTAGCATTTCTTTTGAAACAGTCCTCACACATGCCTGATGTTACATCTAGTATTGCCATTCTTGGCATCCCTTCTAAAAGAAAGTGAAAGTGTCATGGTGGGTACTGAAGTTAGGGAATCTGCTGAGAGTGGTATATACATTCAATGTGGTTCAATTTCTCAATTTTGTGATCAGGAATTCAAACTATATGTTGATGGCTTTAATATTTGTACCACTGAAGATTTTGTGGAAGCATTCACTATGTATGTAGGGAGTTTTTATATCCTTAGCTTTGCATTTCTAAAAAACTCCAGAAAACTTTCAACTTTTTGTTGAAAAAGTTGTTCTGAAGCTCTATGATGAGTCCAGGAAAATTACCAAATCTGAAGAAGATGCAGACAGATGTGTTTTTTCAGTTGCTTGATCTCTTGAATGTCAAAAACAAAGCAGTGGGAAATCTGTCAAAACGTCCAAAGGTAAGGAAGAGGAAAGTGTTCAAAGCCATAAGGTTATATTAGATCTGGTAATAGTAACTTGTCATGTGTATTTGATCCAGGGTGAATTTTCAAAAACCAAGTGTAAAATTCAGTTGTTTATTTTCAAATTGTTGCTGCATTTTGAATTTTATTTTGGTACGTGTATATTAATGTACACTTGTGTTCAGTTTGGAATAAAAATGGTGCTGCTAAAATGCAATTTATATTGTTCAGGATGGTGGCAGGTTACTGGGACTTGGGTTGAATCATCAGATGGCTGCGGAGTTGACTGCTCAGTAATGGTTCTGCTGACCACAACTGACTGAAGATGGTCTCTTTGCCAAACAGTGACATTGCAGAGATGGTCCTGACCGGGTCAACATGACTTATCTTTCATGGTCGTTGGATAGTCATAATGACAACCGCTCCTTGGACGAATAGGGTCACACTGACTCTGTAATGACTACTCTGTAGTGGTTTGCAGGTAGGCAATACGACTATTGTCAGGTAGTCAGCATTGGTCAGAATGACTACCTAACGAAAGCCATAACGACTATCATAGAGCAGTCAAATTTATTACCTGCCAGGTATCCCTGCCACCATCACCTGACTATTTTCCGGCTACACAATAGTAAAAATGACTAATATTTAATAGTCATATTAGGTAGTCATCGATTTTAGCGACTACTTGGAGAGTCTTTTTTGGCACCGCTTGACTACCTGATTTACTATTCAAAAGTCGTCGCCTTGACTAGTTCTTATTTTGAGTGATAATGGTCTCCTGACAGAAGCAGTGACGACACGTTTATAAGCACTTTAAACAAGCTTTTCTTAGATTATCAGCAAACAAAAACAAACCACGTAAATGAAGAGAAATAAACTCATAGTTTAAGGTGCATGTTATAGTCTTTCACGTGATAATGTACATTCAACCTCACTATGAGCACTGAAACAGTTATTTTTAACTTTTCTTCTGAAATAAAAAGTTTCTTCTGTCCTTCTGGTGCGGTATTTTCGAGACTTATCAATCCAAACCTTGTAAGAGTATTTAAGAAATGTTTTAGATACTATTTTGGTATATTAAACTGAATATTAAGTAGCGTCAACTTGAGAGAAAGTTACACGGCAGGCGATATAATGTATACAAGCATTTGAAGACGTGACATAAAAAATCCACACTAAAATAAAACATATTTCTTAAGTAAGTATCTTTTGGTTTTCTTTTCTGATTCAGATAATCATTACGCTATAGAGAAATGAGTGAGTTCTGCGCTTAAGTTATTTCTTTTATATTAGTTGAAGTTGAAAATAAAAATGTATTTTTAGCACACTTTTCTCGTTCTTATATGTTTGTTTTAGCGCAAAGCTGCATAATAGCAAATGGCACTGTGGTCATTTATATAATTTAAATATTTAAACTAATATTTTCCTGAGCTTTACAAACGTTTTTAAAACTCTTTATGTTGACAACTGGAGACCTCTTTACAAACTTATATTTTAGCCGAAATTCGTGATTGTGTTGAAACAAACTTTACATTAGCGCTATCTAAAATAATCTATTTTTAAGCTTGGAAGAATCTTTGAATCTCCGTTTAAACTTGTGATCCGGCATGGCCAGGTGGTTAGGGCGCTCGACTCGTAATCCGCGGATCGCGTGTTCGATTCCCCGTCACACCAAACATGCTACCCTTTCAGCTGTGGGGGCGTTATTATGTACGATCAATCCCACTATTCGTTGATAAAAGAGTAGCCCACGAGTTCACGGAGGGTGGTGATGATTAGCTGCCTTTCCTCAAATCTTACACTGCTAAATTAGGGACGGCTAGCGGAATTAGCCCTCGTGTGGCTGTTACTAGTACTAAACTGATAGTACAGAAGAAAACAGCTAGTACAACACATAGTGTCAATTCGTAGTCTATTAATATCTGGTAGAATAGTAGGATTTAGCTCTTACTGTTGCAACACGCCGACAAACCCCAAAATTAGGTCTGCTTTTTTTTTGTAATGACGGGATGTGAACCATGTATCCTCAAAACAAGGGCACACAAACCATTAAGCCATTTTAAGGTAAAGCCTACTTTATGAGTTTACTTATAAACTTATCAAAACATTTTTTGTTCTGTTTCGAGTCATTGAAAATAATGTGAATAGGGCCACGGTTATGGGCATGACGTGGCCAGCTGGTTAGGGCGCTCGTAATCTGAATGTCGCTGGTTTGAATCCCCGTCACACGCCGTGGGAGCGTTATAATGTGACGGCTAATGACGCTATTCGTTGGCAGTTATGACTAGCTGCCTTCCCTCTTGTCTCACACTACTAAATTAGGGACGGCTGGCGCAGATAGCCCTCGTGTAGCTTTGCACGAAATTCAAAAACAAACAAACAAAACTATCGGTTGTATTTTATAAATCAATCTTCGAAATCGCAATTGCGATCATGGAGAAGGAAATATTTTCTTCATGAGGTGTTTTCCAGTGATATATGGAAGAGATCAAAATATTTTTTACATTACTAATTTTTTAGTTATATCTAGACATGTCAACTATTTCAGAAACTGAATTTTATTTTTGGAATAAATTTAAATATTGAACAGATGGAATGTTTTTGCTTCTGTTTAAGGGTAAAGCAACATGATGGTAACATTAATTACGATATCTATGGTTTGTTTGTTTGTTTTGAATTTCGCGCAAAGCTACACGAGGGCTATCTGTGTTAGCCATTCCTAATTTATCAGTGTAAGACAAGAGGGAAGGCAGCTAGTCATCACCACCCACCGCCAATTCTTGGGATACTCTTTTACCAACGAATAATTGGATTGACTGTCACTTTATAACGCCCCCACAGCTAAAAGGAGCGAGTATGTTTGTTGTGACAGGGATTCGAACCCTCGGATTACGAGTCGAGTGCCTTAACCACCTGGCTATGCTGGGCCTCAATATTGATGGTATTTGTTTTGTTCGTGTTTGTTTGATACCTTGTAACTTTAAACATTAATGAAGGAGAAACAATTTAATTGGCTAATGTACACTTAATTTAGTTTTCAAAACGAAGCTGTGATATTTAATTAATTCTATTCTTAATTATAGATGTTATTAGTTATTTAGTAGTAGTTTAAAAGTACCTGAATGTACTGATATAATATTTCATTAATATTTTACAAACATTTTGTCATGTCTAGTCGTTCTGTCCAGTTTTTTTTTGTCGTGTTTTAATTGCCAATGTTAACCAGTATGTTATTTTCAGGGTTAAGCTGATATGCCTTTGAGACAGCATGGAGGGTGTTATCCCAATACGTAGCCTTAAGGAGGACAAGCCCTAGATAACTTTTAGGTCGTACTTTCTACAATTGCTACAAGTTTTATATCTCTTCAGCCTTTCTCTAATATTGACGTCACTCGTGTTTGTGAAGGCACGTGTACTATTTCTTTCTTACTTTCTCTTTTATATAAAAAACAAAAGTTCTTTGTCATAAATAACGTAAATGAAAACTAATGTTATAGTTAATAATTTCACGGTACATTATATAGACGCAAGTCATTAATTTAGACACTAATCAACTTCGAAATATCCAATAATAACCATTTAGATTAATGGGCAGTTTAATATCACTAGTAGACATAACACTCTTTCTGTAACAACACTTTAACTCTTATATCAGTGGGTATCTTTTTTTATCTGCCCAAGCTGCAATGTGATATATTTACTGATACTCTATTAACTCTACGCATGCGTTTTGGTTTTGGCGCTTTTCGTGTGTTGAACTCACGTCATTGTACAGGAATGGTTGGTTATATACACTATTAATTCTAAATAAAACGCTGATCCAGTAAAACATAAGCTAAATAAATAGTCACTTAATTTATTGGTTTGTATTTCGCGTAAATATTACGAATTGAGAGCCCTAACCACCTGGACATGACAGGTCCTTCGTTTGTTATTGATATAAAATATTGGATGAGAAATTCAATTTATGACTGATTTAGTCGTTTACTTCGGTTCACGATTTTTGCGGCAAATACATTTATAGTTTGGTTTGTTTTGAATTTTCGCGCAAAGCTACAGGAGGGCTATCTGCGCTAACCGTCCCTAATTTAGCAGTTTAAGACTAGAGGGAAGACAGCTAATCACCACTCACCGCTAACTCTTGGGCTACTCTTTTACCAACTAATAGTTGGATTGACCGTCACGTAATAACGCTCTTACGGCTAAAAGGGGCGAGCATGTTTGGTGTGACGGGGATTTGTCGATGCTTAATTCCAATTTAAAATAATTCGGCTAAATGTAAATGAAATAAAATCACTTTCAACCTTTGAAATGATAGTTGGTGAAGAGCCCCACCCCGCGATTATTATTTTTAAACAATTCTGTGATTTGTAAATCGGTATTTGGTTCTCGTTAAGTCTGGGGTGTAATGCAGTATTTCTGTGTTTAACAAGCTATACTCACTTCCAATGCGTGGTAACTTACATATTTTATAAATAAATAAACTGTTGTAGTTCCCCACAAAAAATAAAAACATTTCCTCTTCCCTTGATAGTGCCAAAATTAGAGAACAGCCCATTGTTTTTGGTTGTGTATTATCTTCACAGAAGTCCACACGACTGCTATCTGTCTTATTTGTCACTAATTTTGAAGTGATGTATTCTCTTCTGAAGAAGAGTAGAAAAGTAATCGAAAGCGCTCGAGGTTTGAGTCTGAACTGAAAAACCGTTTGAACTGAGAGATTTGATAAAAGCAGTTAACCACATAGCCTACTTCCGATTCTTTGGATACTCTAATCAAATAGTGCGGTGTGACCGTCACTCTTATAACGCACGTATGGCACTAAGATACAAATTTTGTGGTAGTGTAACGCAAACTTTGGACCTTTAGATTCGCAGTTCAGCACGCTAACCTCTAAACCAAGCCTTTCCACAAATAACATTTAAAACAGGATGATAGATTACCACGTAAATCAAGTAACTGGAAAACAAAACATTTTGTTAAGGAAAATATTCTTTTAGAGACAGAATCAACATGGAGACTGAAATTTCTAATGGATGATGACAAGTGACTGTATTCATCGTTATGGTAGCACATGAAATTTAGTAAGTTTCTTTTTTGTTTTTCTGTTACGTTCACAACTCGTCTACTCATTAGTTCTTTGATACATTCAGAGTTTGGGTAACTCCTTTGTTTAAGTGTGAGTCTGTCAGTTCATTTAGGTTCACTATCCGCCTTGTTTCTTGACGTATTTACAGCCTTTCCCGAGTCAGCACGCGGAGCGCAGAGTTATAGATATTTTTAATGTTGCTTATCTGCTTGTTTAATTTTTTAACACGTAAACTCTACTTTAAAATTCCATTGTCCCGTTTTAATCCACTCTACCTTTCTTCGCGTGGCTAGTGGATCAACGGGAAGTCTGGTACTTAGGACGTCAAAAACGTGTAATGGGCACGATACAAATAGCCCATTGTGTAGCTTCGTGCTTTGCTACAAACCAGTCAAGCCAACAAGTGTTATTTATGTTATAATTTTTAAAGTATTTATTCATATATTTTAGACGATAAAACACTACCGTGCTATATTTAAACTTAAACCTTTGTTTTCCTTGAATTGTTTGTTTGTAATTAAGCTCAAACCTACACAATGGGCTATCTGTGCTCTGCCCACGATGAGTATCGAAACCCTGCATTTTAGCGTTGTAACTTCGCAGGGTACCTCTCCTTGAAGCTAGTCTGTAGACTAGTCTTACATTTAAGCTAGTATTTTATAGTCCTGAAAGGCCTAAACCAAAATAGGTGAATAGACAAGATCTTATATGCTTATTCGTGTGATTAAAAAAAAATGTTCAATTGCAACATCATGATCAAGAAAGGCCCCCATGATGAACTGTCGTTCTGATCAAAGCCCCAAGCTTTGATTATGCATACATGGATTTAGACAAATGTGTGGTAAACATGAAGATCGAAAAGTTTGAAATGATCTAGGTTCGTGTGGATCATCATGTGTAAAGTCACTAACGTATTTACTCAAGTAGGATAAAACTTATTTTTATTATTTGCAGGACCACAAGTCGAAAGAGTAATGACAAGCTTTTCTCTCCAAACCCAAAATGCATGAAAAACATGGTTATAGTATAAGGAAACAGTACCTGTTGGTAATATTTGATATCTGAATTCATAGGCTCACATGGTTAACATCTAAATCTGTAGACTAGTCTAACTCACATTGTTAACATCTAAATCTGTAGACTAGTCTAACTCACATTGTTAACATCTAAATGTGTAGACTAGTCTGACTCGCATTGTTAACATCTAAATGTGTAGACTAGTCTGACTCGCATTGTTAACATCTAAATGTGTAGACTAGTCTGACTCGCATTGTTAACATCTAAATGTGTAGACTAGTCTGACTCGCATTGTTAACATCTAAATTTGTAGACTAGTCTGACTCGCATTGTTAACATCTAAATGTGTAGACTAGTCTGACTCGCATTGTTAACATCTGAATCTGTAGACTGTTCTGACTTACACTGTTAAGATCTGAATCTGTAGATTAGTCTGACTTGCACAGTTACAGCTAAATTTGTATCCAGATTAATCTGACGAACATAACAAACATCTGAATCTGTATACAGACTAATCTGACTTGTATAATTAAAATACTATAGGCTTATTCGATTGTTTCTGTCTTATTCCTAAGCCACGCAATGGATTATTTGCGTTCTTTCCACCATTAAAAATCGAACCCTGGATTTTAGCGTCGTAAGATTTTAAACTGACTGGTTGACCTTCCATAGGCACGAATAGTGTTTTGTTATTTTGAAACGGGAAAGATAATTTTATGAAATTTCTATAAGATTTTTCATTAATTGGATAATCATATGTAGCATTTTAAACAGTTACTGGTTTATAAATACGATAATGATTCGTATCCCGTTGACTCAATACGTAAGATTACAGACTTACAACGCTAGAATACAGAGTTCGATTCTTTGCAATGGACAGTTTGCAGGTTGTCAGTTGTGTAACTGTGTGCAAAAAGTTTAAAACAAACAGTTAAGTTTTTCTTAATGAGTACGTTTTCCACATCAGTTTTTACTGATACATGTTAAACGACATAATAAACATTGGTATGAAACAAAATATATATTCTGGTTGTCCCTGCAAGATATTATGTATACTCTGATATCAGCCAACAAACATGAGAAGATATGATTATTATTATTTATACACTAATAAATATATATAGTCATTTGCTGTCAAATTATCAAATAATAAAATATACAAATGTTTATAAACTGTTATTTTATGTTTTTTAGTATTTTCAGCCTTAAGCGACACCTGGACTGAAGAATCATGTCAAAACCCAGTGTTTAAAACTGTTGACCAAGAGAATTGTAACAAGTTAGCAGAATCTGCCTACTTAACTACTCGTAATCAACGTGGAGGATTGACTGTCACTCTCGTAACACCTCAGTAGCTGAAAGTTAAAAGCACGTGCAGCAATATCTAAGGTGTTAGAACCTTGGCCATTTTGTGACGTAGCCCGATACGTCAAATACTAATTAGGCTACTGGAGGAAAATTTCAGCTCTATTTTTTATTTTCTTTACATTGCATTTTTCTAGGGATACAAATGATTCTACCATTTAGTTAACGACATGTATATATATATTTCTGATCTATACCTCCCTCCTCAGTAGCACAGTGGTATGTCTACAGACTTAAACTGTTAGAAACCAGCGAAACACCAGTGGTGGGCAGAGCACAGATAGCCCTTTGGGTAGCTTTGAGCATAACAAAAGAAACAAATAAAAAAATCTATTCTAAAATCATGGATATGTATTCCTACAATTTGTTTCTGGAATAAGGTGTAGTTCTGTTTGAAAAGTAAGGAAGAGTCGAAACGTTGCAGAAAATAGAAAGATTTTTTAAACCAAAAGTTAGCTGCCGCCAAGCGAGATGATGATTTGGGGTCAGAAGATTCTACAGTTTTGGAAAAAGCTCCCAAATCCCATTTTTACAGTTAATGAATTACAGGTAATCTAGACCATTTCTGAGACGAATGCATATATTAATACTCCACATTGGAAATTTATTATATAAAATAGCGTTTAATACCACAAAATAATACTTTCAGTTGACTGTCTGAGAAGCGGAATGAGAATATATTACGTGAATCAAATGGTCAGTAGTCAGTTGAAATGTTTGCCTCGAATAAAAAGAAACAGCACTTTAGAGTCCCATCACTCAAATAATGTCAGTTAACCTTAACGTCATTGAGCGCCTGTTGCTAGAATTTTCTATACCTCAATTCTCTACTGACACGTGATATAACATCACAGTAAGAACTGGCATCAGTTGCGAGTGCTCAAAGTGAGTTTGTCTTGCTGAGTTCCAATGATTTGGCTACAGAACTCCACGTCACAGTCTCGAAATGATACAAAATCAGTGGATAAAAAAGAAACTCATTTCTAGCCGACTACTGGAACGAGACATACTTCCTAGGATGAAGTTGTTCAGGTGAAAACGGGAATTGCTTTAGTGTCACGCTCTGGAAACAAGATGGAAAGGTAGATAATGTATACTGGTAGTTAAGTATTACAAAATGAATCGAATAAGAAAGAGAAAAGCTGTTTTTTCTGTGGAGAAAATATATATATCTATATGTAAAGAAAATATTATCTTTCGTTTTGTTTACAGAGGGAAAAGCAAAGTGAGAAAAATAATCCTATTGCTTTTGAAGAAGAAATTAGAACTCGCATGGCTGATCTTTGAAATAGTGAAGTTTGATTTTAAGAGAAAAAAATAATAACATAGAGAAAAATAAATATCAAACGATAACGCTCGATTGTCGTAATAAAGGTTTTTGACACTAATATGTTATAAGTAAAGAAAATTAGGGAGTGTTCGTGATACGTTTATAGGAATGCCTTCAGATGTCTTTGATGTAATGTGGTGAACATAGACCAGGAATACAGAGAGGCACTCTTGACTTTTGAAGTCTTGTAGTTTACCTCTTACATAGCCCACTATTTAACCTTGCACTTAACTTCAAAAACAAACTTCCATTAGAAATACAATACTTGAATGATCGCTCTTAGCTTTAAACTAATAGACTAAATATCTAAGAAGATTTTTTTATGAACCAATAGCGAGATTCCACCATCTTTATAACATACCCACGATCACACAGGGTGGAGCGCGTTATTGCGAGAACGCGACAAATACCATGAAATCTCAAATTCACTGATTGTAAACATTAGTTGTTAAGCCTTCTTAGCTAATGTATGATCGCTAAAAAAATTAAAGTCATTTTTTCGGTTTCAACAAAATATTCAAAATGAAGCATGGATGTGGAAAAGTTCGTGATTCAAGGCCCTTACTAATTCTTTCCTTCGCTAATTTGCTTTTTTTACAGAGTTGTTTTTTATTATATAATAAAAGACAAAATGGGATAAAATTCCAACACGTGTAACGTGCTCAACTTGACAACAATTGCTGTATCGGAATCGTGGGCAATAAACTGTTTACAATTAAATATATGAAACTACTGAAAACCAAACAGCCTGTTTACAATTAAATATATGAAACTACTGAAAACCAAACACCCTGTTTACAATTAAATATATAAAACTACTGAAAACCAAACAGCCTGTTTACAATTAAATATATAAAACTTCTGAAAACCAAACAGCAATATAACGTTTTTACGAACGTTTGGTATGATGTTAGCTACTGAAATGATTAGATTTTAGATTTATAAAGAAAAGTTAAAAAAAACACACGTATTTTTAACAAAAAATAGAAACTCTTAACCATTCAACTATCAAGTTTAATGATTCTCTTATCTTGATTGTGAAACCTTCGGTTCACTTGAGTAATGTTTTTTATAGATCGCATTGGTTATGTTTGTTAATATTTGAGTGATGTGTTTTATAGATTGAGTGAGTAATGTTTTTTATAGATCGCATTGGTTATGTTTGTTAATATTTGAGTGATGTGTTTTATAGATCACACTGGTTACGTTTGTTAATATTTGAGTGATGTGTTTTATAGATCACACTGGTTACGTTTGTTAATATTTGAGTGATGTGTTTTATAGATCACACTGGTTACGTTTGTTAATATTTGAGTGATGTGTTTTATAGATCACACTGGTTACGTTTGTTAATATTTGAGTGATGTGTTTTATAGATCACACTGGTTACGTTTGTTAATATTTGAGTGATGTGTTTTATAGATCACACTGGTTACGTTTGTTAGTATTTGAGTGATGTGTTTTATAGATCACACTGGTTACGTTTGTTAGTATTTGAGTGATGTGTTTTACCGATCACACTGGTTACGTTTGTTAGTATTTGAGTGATGTGTTTTACCGATCACACTGGTTACGTTTGTTAGTATTTGAGTGATGTGTTTTACCGATCACACTGGTTACGTTTGTTAGTTAGTATTTGAGTGATGTGTTTTACCGATCACACTGGTTACGTTTGTTAGTATTTGAGTGATGTGTTTTACCGATCACACTGGTTACGTTTGTTAGTATTTGAGTGATGTGTTTTACCGATCACACTGGTTACGTTTGTTAATATTTGAGTGATGTGTTTTACCGATCACACTGGTTACGTTTGTTAATATTTGAGTGATGTGTTTTACCGATCACACTGGTTACGTTTGTTAATATTTGAGTGATGTGTTTTACCGATCACACTGGTTACGTTTGTTAATATTTGAGTGATGTGTTTTACCGATCACACTGGTTACGTTTGTTCATATTTGAGTGATGTTTTTATCGATCGCACTGGTTACATTTGTCAACATTTGAGTGATGTTTTTATCGATCGCACTGGTTACTTTAGTTCTTTTTTCCAGTGTCGGTACAATGTGATTGCTTTATCTTTATCTTTTGAAATTTTCTGTTCCGTTGTAGTTTAGTACCATGGCTGTGGCCCGACATAGCCAGGTGGTTTAAGGTGTTCGACTCGTATTCTGAGGTTTGCAGGTTCAAATCCCGGTCGTACCAAACATGCTTGCTCTTTCAGCCGTGGGGGTGTTATAATGTGACGGTGAATCCCACTATTCGTTGGTAAAAGAGTAGCCCAAGAGTTGGTGGTGGGTGGTGATGACTTCCCTCTAGTCTAACACTGCAAAATTAGGGACGGCTAGCGCAGCTAGCCATCGAGTAGCTTTGCGCGAAATTCTAAACAAACAAACAAACAAACCATAGCTGATCCGCGAATATCATTGGTAGAACCATGGCTGATCTAAGAGAAACTCGAAATCTTGAAAAATTTTAATAGTTCAACAGCTATCTGACTAAACTTGAATTCGGAATTGAAGAGACAATGAAGACGACAAAACTATGATCCGTGGATAACATTTTGAGTGGATGGAGGATGGCTGGTTGTAATCCAGGAAAGAATGGGAGTTGGTAGGCTTGCAGAAGATGGATGTTGAAATGGTGTTCTATGTAGTTAACATTAGAGATATGTCGATGAAGTTTGCTGCATGGTTTGAAAAGTTGCTCGTGTACTGAAGGGTCTGAGAGCTATAAAAATCGATGTCGTTATGGAGTTTGGCTGTGATTGAAATGGAAATTCTATCTACTTTGCCACTGTATCGTCGGTACAAAACAGGCATGGAAACTGCATAAGTTTAAAACACGTTGCGCTCTATGTAATCTACAAACAAACTGGCGTATGATGACGCCATATTGGAATCATGAGGAGTTAAGATAGTCTTGTTATAGCAATTTTGTTTATAACTTTAACACTTATCGCTGGCTCAAAGCTTTAAGATCCTCATTACATGGTATGACAGTATATAAGTTTTTTAATGTCTTCGTGAATAATAATGAAATAGAACTTGTTGGGAATTTTTTTATTAAATACTGGAAGAGTTCCGATCTTATCTTTAATTCAGGTTTGAGGATTTCGCCCAACAAGCTATACATTAACTCTGCACATGAGGTTTCTAGCCGTTACATGTAGAAACTACAGGGTCATTCAGTATATCGCTTACCTTCGTCACACAGCGTTGGTCGTATTCTGTCCTAAAAAAAATTGCGAAAATGTGTCAGAAGGTCCATCGTTATCAACGGATACAGACCATTTTTGGCAGGACAACGACAAAACAATGTTCTGCATATTTCCACCAGGTTTTATTAAAATTAAATGATTTTTAACTGAGTTACAGAGCGACAATAGTGCGACAAAACGGTCCCCATGACAACAGCTACGTATTTTTTTAGTTTTGTGACCTTGATCTATGATTTTGATCTTCCAAAGCAAAACAAATCGAAGTTGGGTCATAGTTCAAACAGTTACCAACCCCCCCACCCCATAGTGGCACAGCTGTATGTCTGCGTACTTACAATGATAGAATCTGGGTTTCGATACCCGTGGTGGGCAGGGAACAAATAGTATATTGTGTAGCTTTGTGCTGCACTTTAAGTAAACAAATAATCGATTTTTTTCAACTTTCGTCCAAATACATTCACTACACACAGGGGTGAAGAATAATAACCTTCGTCACTACTAGTGGAGGAAGTAACTATTGGTATCCGGGGAATGTTCAGGCTTGTTTATCAAAGGCAGGATGAAGAAGAAAAATGTTTTTCGTTCTTATTTACGATCACATCTCTCACATTAATGGAGATTCTTTGGCAACTTTAAGCTGTTTATGGGCTGCCCAGTTCTATAGCGGACGAAAAAAAAGATAATTTGAAGGTTCTGGACATTTCATTACGCAGCCTAATTGATATACTATTAGCAACTGATTTCACATGAAGAAATAGTATAAAAAAAGTTTGCTTTAAAACATGATATCCTTACAAAGAAAACTGTTGTACAGGACTAACGAAAAGATGCATGGTCGTCAGACAGAATAGGATGAGACATAGCTGTGTTGGACTGTAATTGACTTAAGAAGTCGTAAAATCGTTTTAACACTCAATCACTGTACTTTTTACCCAACTCAGCTTTGATGATATTTCATAAGCATGTCCGCCTTTATCATGTTACTTATCTAAATATTAAAAACATAGCTTTTGACATTACTGGTCTCAGCGCATATAAAAATTCTAGCATTATCGATTTTAACATGTATTAAGATGATCAATTGTAGCATGTACGAATACAGTGAGATTATCGATATTAGCACATTTAAAATTATGAGATTAATATTAGAACGCATAAAGATTATAGGATTATCGATATTAGAACGTATAAAGATGATAAGATTATCGATATTAGAACGTATAAAGAGTGTAGGATTATCGATATTAGAACGTACAAAGATGGTAAGATTATCAATATTAGAACGCGTAAAGAATATAGCATTATCGATATTAGAACGTGTAAAGATTATAAGATTATCGGTATTACAATGTATAAAGAGTGGAGGATTATCGATACTAGAACGTATAAAGAGTGTAGGATTATCGATACTAGAACGTATAATGAGTGTAGGATTATCGATACTAGAACGTATAATGAGTGTAGGATTATACATATTAGAGCGTATAAAGAGTGTAGGATTATCGATATTAAAACGTGTAAATATTATAAGATTATCGGTATTAGAACGTATAAGTAGTGTAGAATTACTGATCATTCACAAAGAAAATTAAACTACGAGTTGATTATCCTTACTATCCTTGTGGATTGAACTCCGAATCTTAGTGGTATAAGCCTTCAAGCTCACGTCCAAGTGAAATTTGTCGATTTTCAGAAAAAGTCTGACGTCTGCTATTTATATTTTACAAAGTTAAAAAATGAACGTCTTGGTAATGTATTTTGTTACATAAATTAAGTTTTTCTGTATAACTGTGTCTACAATCTTGACATAAAACACTACAGAACACTTAGAAATGTGGAGACGCCTCATCAATTGTTAAATCTTTGGATTCTACTTTCTGTTTTATAATTTAGGAACACGGCTTTAAGACACGACGGGGATATGTTGTTGTTTTCAAATGTTAACCCCTAAGGTTCCGTCTGAAAATGAAGAACGTGTGTATTAAATATTTATGAAGCTGGTTAACGAAGCGTCAAATACTCAAGAGATTTTGATCTGTGAGCTTTTCCTTTTTTTGTCTGCATTGATAACTGTTGTTATTGAGCCTAAACACGCCTAAAATCATGACCTTTCTTAACTTTTTTTTTGTTAAGCCTTTAAAGTGAAGGTTGGAAGATTATTGTTGTTCGTATTTAAGCATAAATACAATATATTTAAACACAATAGGTTATCGCTGCCCACCACTGGTATCGCACCCCGGATTCTAGCGTTGTAAGTCTGAGGACATTTTGATGTACCACTGATTGGGAGAGGGGGTTGAAAGAAGTATAAACTTACTTAACATTATAAATATTACTTAATACACTGCTGGCCAAAATCTTAAGGCTAATAAACATAAAGAAAAAATATGCATTTTTCGTTGTTAGACGCAACCACTTATTTGAGTAGAGCTTCGAAAGATGAAAATAAAAAAAGGGAAAATAAAAATAAAAAACTTTTCTAGCATTTAATAGAGAAAATATGAATACTATGAAATTAGCCTAAATATTAGCTGGTTAAAATTTTAAGACCATACTGAAACGAAGCGTGAATCGGTAAACACGTAACGAAATTTAGTTATTAGTGTTGTCAACATCTTCCACTGAAATCTCCTGTTTTACATTGGGTTAAAAACATGGCAAAGGCGAAAATGTTGGCATAGTTTGAGCGTGGCAGAATTGTCGAGCTGCAAAAGCAAGGTCTCTCTCAACGTGCCATCGCTGGTGAGATTGGGCGTAGTAAGACTGCTGTTGCAAATTTCTTAAAAGACCCTGAGAAATACGAAACGAGAATTTCAAGTGGTCAGCCCAAGAAATTTCGCCGGCGTTGAGCAAGAGCATTCGACAGGATGTCCGGCAAGACACCACCCGATCGTCGAATCAGATTAAGGCCCTTACGGACGCAGAATGCAGCTCAAGAACAATAAGACGGCATCTACGAGAGAGAGGCTTTGAAAACCGTAAATGTTTTAAAAGGCCACGCTTTCTCCTACACCACGAAACAGCTCGGTTAAACTTTTCTGAGAAGCACCAAACATGGGACGTAGAAAAGTGGACAAAGGTTTTGTTCTCTGATGAGAAAACACTTACTCTGGATGGTCCAGATGGCTTTCAACGTTATTGGCATGATAAGGATATCCCATCGGAGACATTTTCTACACGATAGAGTGGAGGAGGTTCCATCATGATCTGGGATGCTTTCTCCTTCCATGGAACAACGGAGCTTCAGATTACACAGGGGCGTCAAACAGCAGCTGGCTGCATTGGCATGTTGGAGAGAGCATCCTTATTGACTGAAGGCCCTCGCTTGTGTGAAAATGACTGGATCTTTCAGCAGGACAACGCTGCAATCTACAATGCCCGCAGGAGAAAGGACTTTTTCATGGCGAATAACGTGATTCTTTTGGACCATCCAGCATGTTCACCCGAACTAAACCCCATTGAAAATGTTTGTGGGTGGATGGCAAGGAAAGTCTATAGAAATTGACGTCAATTTCAAACAGTGCATGATCTTCGTGAAGCCATCTTCACCACTTGGAATGACATTCCAGCCAGCCTTCTGTAAACGCTTACATCGACCATGACAAAGCGAATGTTTTGAAGTTAATCGCAATGATGGCCTTTCAACTCACTTCTGAGACCTCTTGTTGGACATTTCCAACTCAACCACTAATTTGAGTCTAACAACGCAAAATGCATATTTTTTTCTTTACGTTCATTGGCCTTAAGATTTTGGCAAGCAGTGTATTACTAAATATAATAAATTTACTTGAATATTATAAATATTACTTAATCTTATAATTATTACTCAATATTATAATTATTAGTTAATCTTATTAATATTACTCAATATTATAATTATTAGTTAATCTTATTAATATTACTCAATATTATAATTATTAGTTAATCTTATTAATATTACTCAATATTATAATTATTAGTTAATCTTGTTAATATTACTCAATATTATAATTATTACTTAATAATATAAAGTACATGAACTACTTTTTACTCCGTTTTATTTTTGAGCAATTTAAAAAATTCTAATGTTAGAAGTTAGAGTAATAATGAAACAAATGAAATTTTATAAGTTTACTGAGGGACGTGGAAACGTAGAATAGTAACCGAGCAGACGTGATCTTATGATTTCTCTGCAGGACAAATGAAACGTACTACAGGGTGTCCGAAAGGTCTGGAACCGTTGGTAATTTGCAGCGTTTATTAATTTCTGAGCTTGGATAGGTGACACTTTCCCAGAACGTTGCAATGTAGGACTCCTCAGACTTAACTCCAATGGATTTCTTTTTCTTGGGACTACTTAAGGCACGTATATACAAAAAAAGTGTTACAGAACATGTTAAAACAACGGTTTCGCGACCATTGACAATGACACGAATATGCTCTGCAGTTTTCAAAGAGAATGTAAAATGTCGTCTCCATTGTTTCGAATTACAAAGACAACATGTAGAACACATTATGTTAGAGTTGTTTCATTGCCTATGGTTTCCGGACACTCTGTATAATAACAAAAAGGATGGAACGTTGTGAATTACCTGAGAGAACTGTAGGCGTGTTATAAAGTGACAGTAAATTCAAAACCATTGTGGCACCGGGTGCAACTGGCTGTACCTAAATTATCGTGCTATGTAAAATAGCATTACCAAAAACCACCTAGTGGCACAGCGGTATGACAGCAAACTTATACTGCTAGAAACCAGGTTTCACTACCCATGTTAGACAGAGTACAGATAGCCCTTTGTGTAGCTTTGTGCTTATTGACAAACAACAAGAAACTGATTTGTTGGTTTGTTTCTTGAAGTTTTTTTACATTTGTTCTCTAATATATATAATCTACACAATCTACACAAGATTCATGGTTCAAGAACAGCCCAAAGGCCTGCGTTCCATATCGTGAAGCATCAAGTTACACCGACCTCCCCTTCCCAAACGGCCCGGCATGGCCTAGCGCGTTAAGGCGTGCACTTCGTAATCTGAGGGTCGCGGGTTCGCGCCCGACTCGCGCCAAACATGCTCGCCCTCCCAGCCGTGGGGGCGTTATAATGTGACGGTCAATCCCACTATTCGTTGGTAAAAGAGTAGCCCAAGAGTTGGTGGTGGGTGGTGATGACTAGCTGCCTTCCCTCTAGTCTTACTCTAGTCTTACTAAATTAGGGACGGCTAGCACAGATAGCCCTCGAGTAGCTTTGTGCGAAATTCCCAAACAAACAAACAAACAAACCCTTCCCAAACAAAGGTCACGTTACGTACTTTATGGCCATTAAGGTGCATTATAAGAGAAATAGTCAAATCCCAATATTCGGTTTCACCAGACTAGTTTCAGATTCTTCGGTAGGTGATGTTACTGCTTTTCTTTTTTCTAGCCAAATCGTGATGGATAGCTCTTGTAGCTCACGTGTAGCATTGCGCGAAATACAACAAGAACGAAACTCGTGAATTTTTTTCGTTTGTTTTCTTCTGTGCTTAAAATATTTATATCGTATACTATTGTATAACTAAAAATATTGTCAAAGATCTCATAACTGATATTCACTGTCTTCGTGTTTCTCACTATAATTTTTTATATCAAAGAAAAATAATATGGGTCGCCATTTAAAACACAAATATTGCGTTTCTTAATATTTTATCCCATTTTTGATCTTTCGTTGATTCTCGTCTTTTCTTTTTTCTTTGCGAACGGAATATTGTGGTCTGAAGCCTATTCGAAAACTGTTTTTCAGACAAATGTTTTCCACTGATTTTACTTTGTTTGTGTGAAGTTTAGCACAAAGTTACAAAATGGGTTGAGTGTGTTCTATCAACGACGGGTATTTAAACCCGATCTGAGACGTTGTAAATCCGCAAACATACAACTGTGCTACTTGGAGGGAAAGGTTAGTAAACAAAATAGTATATTTTGTTTCAAAATATTTCTAGAATAATTACGTTTGTTGAGCCACCGAGCAAACTCTGTTATTTGACTCTTAAAATATTGTTTCCATGGTAATTTTAATGCCAGTCATTTTTTATTGTGAGACTTCTGCAACACGTTAGTAATAGGTGATCCTGTTCATCTAGACTATAACTTTATGATGTACGAAAGATAAAAACGCAGATGCTGAAATAATAAGTTTTAATCTGACGAACACGTTCAGGTGATCAACAGTAGCCCTTATGAACATGGCTAATATGGGCTGTATGTTTTTAAAACGTGTTTTTTTTTTACAGCTTTGATTATTAGTGAAGATTTATCTTTTATCGCTTTGAGAAGGCCCCGGCATGGCCAGGTGGTAAGGGCGCTCGACTCACAATCTGTGGGTTCGAATCCCTGTTACACCAAACATGCTTGCTCTTTCAGCCGTGGGACGTTATAATGTGACAGTCAATCCCACTATTCGTTGGTAAAAGAGTCGCCCAAGAGTTGGCAGTGGGTGGTGATGACTAGCTGTCTTCCCTCTAGTCTTACACTGCTAAATTAGGGACAGCTAGCGCAGATAGCCCTCGTGTAGCTTTGCTTGAAATTAAAAAAATAAATCTGTGTTATGCGCACCAACAGTATTGAAACCGAAGTTTTTAATCGTTGTAAGTCTGCAGACTTGTCGCTTGGCTAGAGGAGGTGGGGGAGGGAAATAAACAGAACTGTAAACAAATATATTCGTCAGACCATTTTCATCAACTGAAGGTTAACATATGAATATTATGATTTTTTTAAAATTCTAAATGTGTATAATTTGTAAGATATACAAACATTAATATCTCAGAGTACAGAACTCGGTTTTATATTTGATGTCGTCGAACCTCAAAGTTTCTATCTTTTAACAAACAACGCATCGTCGTAATGCTTAATGGACAGCTGCTGTTGTTTTGCTCTCGTAACGAGAAAAACGTAAACTTGAACGGTAGCTTTGCCACTTGCACTTACGGTTGACGTCAAATGCGTCTTCAGTGAGAACAGGATATTGAGAATAGAATCTTTGCGTTAATTGAATTAGGATATCTGTGTTCCTTACTTTAGCCACGTTGAGGCGACGGGTTCGAAGGTTGATTAGAAGGTTGTTTTTAACAAAATAACGTGAAAACTTTATATTTGTACATTATTCTGAGTAGGTAATAAAACTAAAAGCCAGATTATAAGAGTCGTCAGACCAGTACAATTGACAAGGTAGAGCTATCACATGCTAGTCACATTGTTTTTAACCCTTTTTCTGTGGACTTTTATCACCCCTTCTGTAAAGAAGCTTATCTCCCTGCAACTACAAGTTAAACTGCCAAGTTTCAAGACAGGTTTGAGACTGAGGAACGTTTATGCAAACTATGACATCGAATGTAGTAAATGATTTATGGCATTGTACAGGACGCTAGACTCGTAATATGCAGGTTCGAATCCCCATCACTGTAAGTGCTCGTTCTTTCAGCAGTGGAGACGTTATAATTCGGCGGTCAATTTCGCTATTCGTTGGTAAAAGAAGATTCAAGTGTTGATTAGTTGCTTTCCCTTTAGTCTATCACTACTGAATTCAGAATGGCTAACGCATGTAGCCCTCGTGTAGTTTTGCGCGACATTCAAGACAAACCAATCTTTCCGAGGCATTTCTACTAAAATAAATGTAGTCATTAAAGAATGAAGAAATAAACCTATATTAAAGTCGATCATTGCCTTTCCTGACTTGATTGATTCTAAAATCTTGTTTTTGTTAGTCATCTAAGTGCTCAACCATGTTGGCGAACTTATACAGCGAACCTGTGGACTTCACATGAAACTGTTCACGAGTGTCTAAAATTAACCTAGTTCAATACTCTCTAGCTACTCTGTAGATGAGCCAGCCGTAGCCAGGTGGTAAAGGCACTCGACTCGTAATCCGAGGGTCGCAGATTCGAATCCCCGTCACACCGTATATGCTCGCTCTTTCAGTCTTGGGGGCGTTATAAAGTAGCACAAAAGTTGGCGTTGGGTGATGACGACCAGCTGCCTTCCCTCTAGTCTTATACTGCTAAATTAGGGACGGCGAACGCAGATAGCCCTCGACTAGCTTTTCGCGAAATTCGAAACAAACCAAACTCTTCCTGAACATCCTTGCGTAGATTACTTGATTTATTCAAGTACAACTGATTATTATTTGCAGATTTGTAGCTTTGCGCGAATTTCAAAACAAACTTTGTAGATGCAAAAGTTTTATTGGATGTGAGTTTAGTTTGGAAATATTTTCAGTTATTCCGTCCTCTAGTTTAGTGGATGAAGGTAAATTAACAATATTAAAAATGTGTAGTAAACTGATGGGACGTAAAGACGTTTGTGCGGGAACAAGGGCGTAGCATAGTAACGAAAATGACACGAATTTATCAGTTCTCTGAAGAAAACAAAATTTTAGCACAGTAAAGGGTAGAATATATTTTTTTTTATTTCTTCGAAAGTTTAGAAATATAGCGTAGTAATTGATGTTATGGGATTTTTCGATTTCTGCAAAGAACACAACATAGTACAAATTAGAAACGTCATGGAAAAGCATGATATGTGTGCACATCCAATTATTCTGCATGTGGCTCACATTATGTACGGGTGAAGCACATCTGCCTTCACACCTACGTAAAACATAAGCAGGTTATGTTGACATGAACTTGTTTTAATTTATAAATTTTCTCTTCTTTTTTTTTTTGTTGTTGTTATTTTCCTAATGATACGTTTGCCTGTTTATTTTAGGAGGGAGGGGTCAAAACTAAAGGTTGATCGATATTTATCGATCATTACACACAATCTGAGTAAGATATTAACTGCTTTCAGTTATGCATCTTCCAATCCTATTGAGGGGTGTTCTGATGTCAGTCTTTTTTTATAAATTACAAATTATTTGATGTTATGATCGAACCTTTCAAAAGTTGTGTCGCTGTGTAACGTCTTTTGTACCACTTCAACTGTTACACAACTGATCACGATATTTTATTACTTTCAGGTTGTTGGTGTAACATTTAGTTGGCACGGCCAGGCGTAGCCTTGTGATTAACATGTCGGGTGGCGAATCGTAAAGTTTGGTACTAAAGGCATGCATAATCTATGCTTGCAGCTGTGGGTGCGTTATCAGTGCAACAGTCAATTTCTTTACTCGTTTGAAAGACCCAGAGAAAGACCTCGTATCGGCTGAGGTGTTGCTGGCTGTTTCCAATCCATCCGGTGAGTAACTTAACAACGAAAGGCTGTACCTAACGGTCCTTGACTCAACTTAAAGAGCGTTCAGGTGGAAAATTTCAATGATTTCGTGAAATAATGAAGCAACAGGACCAATTTTTCTAACTCTAACTCCATACTTAACTCAGTCAATATAAACTGTACTATCAAAGATTGAGGTGCCTACTCTTTTTGGAAAGAGAAAACATTTTTCTTTTCCTAAAAATGATTTACATAATCTACAGATCTCGTGTTGTTTTTCTTAATCTAATGTCTTACTAATTAAAAAATAAAAGGTTGATATTTTAAGTCAAAGTTCTGTTCTTGTGAAGTGAGTTCAGCTTCTTGAACGTAACTAAACTACCAGGTTTTTACGTTTATTAAAAAATCTTCAATAGAACGATTTCCATTGGCTGAATAAGAAATCTGAAGACTTGTTACATCAAAAACCGGGTATCAAGTCTTATGGTGGACACAATACAGAAAGCCCATTGTGTTACTTTGCGATTGACAATAGACAAATAAAGCAGTTGGTGTTTTTGTGTGTCTGAACTTAACCACAAAGCTACACAGTTAGCTAACATTGTAAGTGTCGCTAGGAGCACTGTTGGCAGTGAATTTTTTAAAGTACATGTTACTCATTTTAATTTCAATCCTCGAATAAATAAGATATATCACACTTTAGAAGTGTTCCTACTTCCATAATGCTTTCACCATCAATTATCCCCTCCCCGTCACACCTAACATGCTCGCCCTTTCAGTCGTGGGTGCGTTATAATGTGACGGTCAATCCCACTATTCGTTAGTAAAAGAGTAGCCCAAAAGTTGGCGGTGGGTAGTGAAGACTAGCTGCCTTCCCTTTAGTCTTACACTGCAAAATTAGGGACGGCTAGCACAGATAGCCCTTGTGTAGCTTTGTGCGAAATTCAAAACAAACTAAACCAATGGGCAATCTGCGCCGTGCCCACCACGGTTATGGAAATCCTATTCTTAGCACTCTAAGCCTTCAGAGTTATCGTTGGATTACTGAGGAGGTGGATAAAAATCAAGTTAAATATACATACAATTAAAAATGGGACAGAAGCAAAGACCAAGCTTAGAAATAACCAAAATTCGAAACTGAGTTAGTCCTAGGAATGCTCTTTAAAATATTCTCGGATTCGCAACCATCTAAGTGGTAAGTAACCCTGGACAGATCATTCTCTTGGTTCTATTTAAATCTGAAAAGATCAACGTCTTTAAACATAAAATATTTAAATCTAAACAAGCATAGTTTGAACACTTTGTGCCTGAAACGTAGTTATTTACTATTACAAATGTAGGTCTAACTTCATTTCACTGTTAATTTGATCATTTATCCCATTTTGATTTTTGTAACTAACTTTTATCGTTTGGGCAACATATCAAAAGACAATTCTAAATGAACGAAACAGATTTTATATATTTATTTTGTAGTTATGCGTAAAGACACGATGAGCTGTACGTGCTGTATCCACCACGGGTGGTATGTAAACCTGTTTTTCTATTAACGTCGTAACTCCATAGTCTTTCCGCCGTGTTACTAGGGGGCGACAACACGAAATAGAAAATATATTTTGAATGAAATATTTGTAAGCGTAACATCATAGATTTATTTTTTAACAAGTGCTAATGTATTCTGGTTCTGACTCTTAGGTCAGAGCTAGAAGTTTCTGACTAAATTTCATACCAGATGTGGAATTATATTATTTCTTGGCATTAAGACAGATGGCATGTGACCAGGAGTCACAGCTTCGACTCTACCTCGCTCTGAATTAACTGTCCCTATGAGTGTGTTTATTACTGCTCCTGATAGGAGCTATTGATTGTCTCATATTTCAGTTAACGTTGCTGGTTTTATACAACGAAGCTGCTCCTACTGCTATTATTCATATACCGTGGTTTGTTTTCCAAACAGAAAAGTTAGGAAATAAGGACATTACATCTTCTTATCATATTTGTCGAGAAGAGAAAGAGAGAGATTTTTAAAAACATTACATTAAAATAAAGGTTTTTATGAATTGTTAAAACCATTTTACTGAGTGATATACGTAACATTCAAATTAAGACAAAGTGAAAGTCAAGCATTGGCTGTTCGATCTGAAATTATGAGATGTATTCTTAAAGAAAGACAGCAAACACGCAAAAAACACGTCTTGATGAACAAAGTTGTTATAAATTAAGTTATATTTTAAGTCGAAATTTTGTGCTATCGGATAAAACTTCTCAACTTTAGGGATACTATTAATAATATAATGGATTTTAATACGACTATGAACATAAATAGTGGACTCAAAGGTCTGCCTACACGTTAAGAGTATCTCAGTAACACCAAATTCTTAGTGCAATTTTAATAAATACGTGGAAATTACGGTAAAAGGTTGTTTTATACATCTTATAGCTACACAATTGTATAACTTAATTCTAACCACAGAGGGAGAATTAAATACTGGATTTTAGCATTTTAACTTTAACTTATTAAGGAACAGGGTAAGAATAAAATTATAACCTTGGTCATTAAAGTAAATGTAATAATAGCAACCATTTATTTTTCCTGGTAGGCATCTGGTTGATTAGAAAAGGGTTATTAATAATAGGTATTAGACATTTAGGAAAAAAATCTGAAGCAATTATCTGGCTAATTAAAATTAATTAACTTTGAAAGTTATTGGAAAACTGGAGCGATTACCAATCTTTCCATTATTTACCGTCTTCTGGGCGGACAGCGTTAAATTTATTATAAACTTACAACGCTCAAATCTGGGTCGTGTCATCTTTACTTTTATTGAATGTCTTTTTTGTACAATATTAATTAGCTGGAGATTCGAAATGGAAAAGCAAAAAACTTTTGTATAATTTAGTACTTTTTGTTTTCCGAACTTAGGATTAAAGCGAGAGTAGAACGTGGCCTTCGGTACACTGAAAGGATCATATTTACCTTCGGAATAGGAGAACTAAACCTGTTGTAATTTGATTTACTTGGGAAGGCTTAAGCTTGAAAATGAATCTAACATATAAGTTTCCAATTTGTATGTAACTCATGAGAGAAAAAAAAAACCTCGCTTCAAGCATGTAAATCATATTCTACCATATCTTTTCGTACTTCACTTGAAAAAAATAAACACTGATTCCAAATTATTTCTTACAAAAATAAAATGAGTATGAGAGAATATCCAAAAATCGAAATACATCAAACGTCTAATGGACTTAGCATCATAACATTGTAAGGTTACGGACCAGACAGTCCCTTCTTCACGTGATACCGCTGAACATGCTCCGTACTTTCATCTGTGGACACGTATAAAAGTAACTGTCAATTACACTATTCGGCAGCAGGTGTTGCTGCCTGCTCTCTCTCTCTGTCTGGTCAGTAGTTTTAGATTAGAGACGGCTTTACCTGAAACTTAGAAGTCTCTGACCTGACCGTGTGCCTCACGTGTGGGTAAGATGTCGTTCCAACTTAGAATTCCAACTTAATTTTCAGTAGAATATAAAATAAACGAAGAAAAAAACAGTTTGACGAATTGTTTTTGTCCTGTTTCTGACGTTATATTAATTCACTTCTAATAGTATGGTGTTTGTTTAAAGTTAAGCATACAGCTACACAATGAGCTATCTTTGATCTGCCTACCACAGGTATAAAACCCAGATTTATAGCGTTATAAGTCTGCAGACATACCACTGTGTCACTTGGAAATCATTAAAGAGACGGACATAAGTGCAACATTCCTTCACTTTATCACGTTATGTAGGTTCTCTGCAGCCACCTACAGATTTGTATAACTTAGAAGATACACTACAAAACAAGAAAAAACAACATTTAGACAAACCCCCTTGCTACACGGTTCTGCATGGCCAGGTGCTTAAGGCGCTCGACTCGTAATCCGAGGGTCGCAAGTTGGAATCCCCGTCACACCAAACATGCTCGCCCTTTCAGTTGTGGGGGCGCTAGAAAGTGACACACATTCCCACTATTCTTTGGTAAAAGAGTAACACAAAAGTTGGCGATGGGTGGTGACGACTAGCTGCCTTCCCTCTAGTCTTACACTGCTAAATTAGGGACGGCTAACGCAGATAACCATCGACTAGCTTTTCGCGGAATTCAAAACAAACCAAACTCTTCCTGCACATCCTTGCGTAGATTACTTGATTTATTCAAGTTCAACTAATTATTATTTGCAGTTTTCGAGGAAGGGAAAATGGTGATAGTACAATAAACAATATACGTGCTCTTTAAGTTATTCTATCTTTATTGTTACATTCTTTAACACATCTGTTTAGATCATTTGATAATATTATATATTCATAGTCTACTGTTATCTTTTTCATATTTTACAACTATATATTTCTATTACAATGATTACTTTGCATTACTGGCTCGGTATACGGATTTAGAACTAACCAAGTGCTGACCCAACGTCGTGCGATGTCATTAAGATTGTGGCCAAATATATCATTAAAAGCGAGAATACCCAAATGACGAAACAATTCATTCTAATCTTTATAAGTAAATGTCTTAGAGTAGTATATTAAGTTACCAACATCCGTTACCAGATTAAATGTTAGTTATGATCTGTGTAGGTAGGTTGCTTTGGTATTAATTAATATTAATTATCTCCATTAAAACCGTTCTTTATTATATTAGTGAAATGTATAAAGACAAAGGCAGAAATATAGTACTATTCTCGTTTTAATTTTGTTTGTTTGAAGTTAGACATAAAGCTACACAATGAGCTGTCTGTGCTCTGCCTGCCACGGATAACGAACCTGGTTTCTGACATTCTAAGTCCTCAGACATACTGCTATTCCACTGGAGAACGTTTTAATTGTAAAGCTCTCTCTTGGTACGAGTTTCTATCTTTTCTTTAATAACGAATCACAGCTCTTTCTTTTTTCTCTTAATTTATTAAGTTGTTCAATGACCTGTAAACTTTGGATAGGAAGAGTTTACCAAAGTTTCGGTAACTGATTCATTGTACTAGCAGGAAATAAATAATAGTTTAGTTAATAAAACAACAGCAGTGAAGAGAGAGGTTCCACGTCTTAAATACTTTATAGTAGTCTCGTACTAAAAATATTCAGTTGTATTTCAGTCAATACCGAAAACAGAATAGCTCATGTTTTTACCATGAAGGACAATCATGATATATGAGATTTTCTTACAGCTTTACCATGAAGGGCAATTCTGATATATGAGCTTTACTTACGTTTTACCAGAAAGGGCAATTCTGATATATGGAGCCATATTTACGGCTTTACCATGAAGGACAATCATAATATATGAACTTTACTTACGTTTCATCATGAAGGACAGTCCAGATATATGAACATTATTACGTTTTACCATGAAGGACAGTCCAGATATATGAAATTCCTTTAAATAGACGAGTATTAACAGGTTTCTGATAATTAAGGGAATGGATAAAATTATAGAAATGCTGGACGTCAGAATGCAATATTGTGATAGTTGTCAACTTCAGTGGTGGCGCTAATACGAGGAATAGCTTCACCTCATGAGTTGTGAACAGAAAGGTGTAGTGTAGTCTGTAAGCATAGCCAAGTTCAACATAACTTTTTTAACACCTATCAAGGTCATTATCTACAACCATAGCTAAGATCAACAAAGTCGATTTAGCCAACTTGTTTTATGTGTTTAAAAGGTTGTTTTAACTTTCTAGTGTATACTGCGTTATTCGTTTAGGTAACAATTCTATCTTTGTTGTTGTTTAATATACATAAAAGTACTTCAGTTCTGTAAAGTAATACTCTTACCTCGAAGTAACAGTATACAACCATGGAATTAGTTTTGTTGGTTCCTCAACATAATAGTGTTACTTCCAGGCTACGTACCCATTTATAATTCACCAAAACATTTTTCTCGTGGTATTTATTTGTTTGTTTTTGAATTTCGCACAAAGCTGCTCGAGGGCTATCTGTGCTAGCCGTCCCTACTTTAGCAGTGTAAGACTAGAGGGAAGGCAGCTAGTCACCACCACCCACCGCCAACTCTTGGGCTACTATTTTACCAACAAATAGTGGGATTGACCTTCACATTATAACGCCCCCACGGTTGAAAGGGCGAGCATGTTTGGCGCGACGGAGATGCGAACCCGCGACCCTCAGATTACGAGTCGCAAGCCTTAACACGCTTGGCCATGCCGGGCCTTTCTCGTAGTGTACGGACCTGTTATAGTAAGAACCCAAATAACACTTTATTTCAACAGTGTTTACCCGAATGGGTAGAAGGAGTGATTTACGAAACAAAAAATGCTGGCAGTAGATGGCAGGAAGTAGAAAAATGGAAACCAAATTCAAAGAACATAAAAAGTCACCTTCACACGTTTTCGAACACTGCAAGTCAAATAAACACAACATAACCATAGAAAACACTCAACTACTAAATAAAGAAACAAACATAAACAAACACAAAATTAAAGAAGCCTTACTTATACAACAACTTAAACCCAAAATAAACCAATACAAAGGAACACCTTTATACCTGTATTAAATATAATAAAATAAATAATATAAAATTATATATTCAAACATCTAACACCGCCCTCTACATTACGACACTCAGTTACACAACCCCTTTCAAACATGTGGTCAGCTTCCGGTCAGTTACCTCTTTCTTTCTTTGTGAACCTGACGATGACCGAAGAAGGTCGAAACGTTGTTTGCTCTTCCACGTAAAATATTTTCTCAACCCAAATGAGCCGTTTTTGCATATATATTTCTCTACAAGTGGGTTTTCTCGACATCACTGAATAAGCGTCATGTTATGAAAGTGTGTTCCTTCAAGACATGACAAAAATAACGTTCATAGACTATTGAAACTATCCAACGCGGTCTGATGGCCGAATTTAGCTCTAGTGTAAACAAAGATTTCAGCTATAAAAGCAGTTAATAATAGTGGTCTGATGGTTGAGGTTTAACTCTAGTTTTAACAAATATTTCTGCTATTAAAACAACCTCTATCCAACGTGGTCAGATGTTTAACTTTAGCTCCAGTTTTAACGAACATTTCAGTTATAAAAACAATTAATATCCAACGTGGTCTAATGGTCGATGTTTAACTCTTGTTTTAACAAATATTTCTGCTATAAAAACAATTAATTTCCAACGTGACCTGATGTTTGAGTTTTAACTCTTGTTTTAACGAACATTTCCGCTATGAAAACATTTAATATCCAACGTGGCTTGATGGTTGATGTTTAACTCTATAGTTTTAACACGTTAATATCCAATGTGGTCGGATGGTTGATTTTAGCTCTAGTTTTAACGAACATTATCGCTAAAAAGAAACAGTTAATATCCAGCGTGGCCTGATGATTGAGGTTTAACTCTAGTTTTAACAAATATTTCAGATATAAAAACAGTTAATATACAACGTGATTTGATGGTTGACGTGTAACTCTGGTTTTAAGAAATATTTCAACTATAAAAACAGTTTATATTCGAAGTGATCTGGTAGTTTCTGTGTAATGCTTTAACCTAAAAGTCTGTTTATTTTTTTCTGAAACAAATAAATAAGCTAATAAAACTAGATTTATTCAAATGTTATATTTTAGTACTGTATAACCTGAGTTTAAACAACTCTGTAAACTATAAAAATAGTTTTGTTTTGTTTTGTTTTTGTTCTCTCCATTACTAGTATCAAATCGATGAGGACCTTTTTAGCAGAAGCTGACAACTCAGATCGTTGTCCGATAAGTTGATATTAAACGAGTTAGGATCTTCAGCGATTGAATATTTAAAAAAAAAAAACCCTTTAAAACAGGATGACCGAAACATGATAATTTAATATACATCAACAAAAGCGCGTTCTTATCATTTATTTATAATTGTTGATAAAAACAATCTAACTATATTGTTCAGTAATGAAAATTGGTCCACTCATCTCACTGACTCAGGGATAATTTTACTTGCTTTCGACACTCAAAATCGGGTTTTAATATCCGTGGTGGAAATAGTACATATAGCCCATTGTGTGGGCTTGTATTTAATGACAGTAATTACAAATTAACTTATAGATTATTGATGCCATGTTATGTAACAAAACGATTAAAATAAAGCGAGGTTATGAATTAATACATGTGAAAACTGAATCCCTTAATGATTGAATTAGATAAATTGGATAAAGCTGGTTTGACGTGGTTTTCGATCGTAATTATAATAATGGAAAAATTAAATACAACAGTTACAAAGAAACAATTGAACAGAAGTGATGTTTACTAGCATTATCATTCGGTATGAGGCTTAACCATTTAGTTATCATAGACAATTTGATAAACGTATTCAAGAATTTCCGAACTACAAAAGAATGAAGAAACTAAGTTTTGTATGTTAAACATCATAGTGCTCTGAAGAGCTAATGGTTTTTTTAATTGTTCTTAGCTAAAGCCACATTGGGCCACCTGCTCTGTATACCGTGGGGAATCAAATCTCGGACTTTAGCGTTGTAAGCATGTAAACTTACTGCTGAATCAGGAGTGACAAAACTCATAAAAAAACATTGGCTACCTCTAAAGTGTAGTTAAACACGTGACTAATAATAACTAGTGTAGTTCTAGTTTTATCATCGATAGAGAGACACGTAATCTTAGGATCAAACTGTTCTTTCTTTTTCATTTAGCAAATTCTGATGCTCGAAAAATAATAATTACATAACAAATCCATGAAAATTAATCCAAATAAATTTGTGCAATAAGGAAAAATGTATTTCCTAGTCACTCCTATTACATTGATTATCTGGTCAGAAAAGTTTCAGATGACTGATGTAAAGCGTTGACCTGATGGAACAGTTCTTGGGTTCACAGAATCACATTTCAATAGCAGCCTTTGACATGCACGTGGTACTTGTATCATCCCTTTAAACTTTCCATTCTGTAGTGAGCTCTCTTATTAATGAAGCTTTTTTGTTCTGAATATTCTACTGAGAAAACAACATAATTTTATATGACGAAATTATCTTCTTAACTACAGGGTGTTCGGAAAGTCACTGAGCACTTATATATTTATTAACAGACATGTTTAAATATAGAATACAGGAGGTAAATATGAATGACAATTATAAACAATGTTGAAAGTGACCCCCGTTGGCATCAATACAGGCCTGGATCATTCTTATTTTGTTTCTAAACACCGCTATCAGTTGATGGCTTGAAATAGACTGAATGAATGCTGTTATCGCTGCTTTCAAGTCATCCAGCGTGCGCGGACGATCTCGATACACTGCAGATCTTGTTGCTCCCCATAGATAAAAGTCCGGTGGATTAAGATCTGGTGAGCGTGGGGACCACACGTCTTTGGAAATAATGCGGTCTCCAGAACATTCCTTTAATAACCGCATAGATCTGTGAGATGTGTAGGTAGTAGCACCATCCTGTTGAAACCATGAGTAATTGATTTCATCACTTGTCATTTGACCGATGAAGTTGTGAAGAATCTTCGAACAATAGCGCTCGCTGTTTATTGTGTTCATAAAGAAAATAGGGCCAACAATTCGACGTCTGGAAATCGCAACCTACACACCAATCTTGAAATCATGTAGGGGTGTTTCGTGCAAACTGTGAGGATTATTGGATAACCACAATCTTCAATTTTGTGAATTAACGTAACCATTAATACGTCTCGCGGCTTCTTATTCGATGTTTTAAGTTATTTTTCTTTCTTTTTCCCAAGTTTAATACCTGTTAATTCTTGTTGTTTTCTTTTTATCTTCATTTTCATACGTGTACTTCTTTATAAATTTAACCCAGTAACTTCAAAAAAATCCTCACCCATTAAACATCACCGTAAAAGATAAAAAATTATTTTACGGCAGCCCTACTTTAGTTTATGACAAGAGTATAAAGACAAATGCAAATTCTATTGAAATATATAGTGACAAAATTCTATAAGTGACTGGTAAGAAAAAAAAAATGCTGTCTCTTAACAAACATATTTCTTTGAAAAACGGCCCAGCTAGTCTGTAGTCATTCTTAAGTGAAGCAGAAACCTCGAACTTTATAGATGTCTAATCGTGTATTGAATTTCTGAGGGCAAAGTCCTTTTCAATGAAACAAGAAGTAAAATGTTTAGTCTAACTTTAGCCAAAACGTTTAGCCTAATTCCTGTTAAAATGTCTAACGTAATCTCAACCTGGACGTTTAGCTTAACTTCAGACAAAACTTAGCCTAATAATAGTCAAAATATTTAGCCTAGCTTCAGGCAAAACGTTTAGCTTAACGTCAGCCAAAATGTTTAGCCTGATCCTAGTCAAAATGTCTAACCTAACTTTAACCTAAACGTTTAGCCTAACTTCAGGCAAAACGTTTAGCTTAATCTTAGCCTAAATGAGTTTATTCTGTTCTATAAATCATCACAATAGATAACATATTTGATATTCTCAGCCTGAATACAACTGACTTACGCATAACCATCCCTAATTTACAACATTTGACCAAAGAGATAGAGGGCAGTAACCGCCACCAGGAATTACGGGATTGACTGTCACGATTATAACGTTCTCCTACAGCTGAGAATGCAGAACATATTCAGTGACATATTGCAATTCAAACACTTGATCCTTTTTCGATTCATAGTCCAACACCAACCCCTAAAGTGTATTGACTCAAAGTCAATCAGGTTTACTGTTGAAATTGTCTTAAGCGTAAACCTGTTTGTTACACGCGAATCGCTCGTATGTAGCTTTGTGTTTCCTGAAGAAAAATAAAAGTCAGTAACGTTTCCTTCACGTCATAATCTTTATATATATTTATATTTATCATCATGCTATCACGTGTGCCTGCCGTTGAATGTTCTGGAAGTTTTTCTAGAGCGCGTGATATGGTAAAAAAAAAACATCTCATGCAATATTGAACTAAATCTTATAATTTACTTTTTTTTAACATAATTATTTTTTCCATTTTCTCATCACACTGAATAGTTATCTCACTGAAACGATTTTTTAGCAAAAGTTTTACCAATCAATATTTTAAACATAGTAACGTTGTATTATTGATGAAGGTAAGGAAAGACTAGTTATATAGCTAATTGGGTTTAGAAACAGATTACAACAATTTTTTTAATGTTGTAATATAAACAAAATAACTGTTAAGAAATAAAATAAACACCGTTTAACCAACAGGAGTCGCATGGCGTGATTTCCTTAAATTTTGGATTAATCACATGTGCAAACAATTTTCTGTATATTTTGTATGATATAGTCACACATTTTCAACAGACAGAAAATGTTTGACTTACTTATACACAAGTTCTATATTATTAACTGCCCAGATTCCATTCGTCTTAATAATTACGTTTAGCTGTAGAAATTAGTTTTATATGATATAAAAAAGTACGTTAGTTCACGAGCCAGAATAAATTGTCAATGTTTGAAAAATGGAGAACTTAATAAATGTTTTTCATCTGTTATGAGAAATACGGATTATAAGCCATAGAACAACTTTACAAATAACATTATATTAAATAAGCAAGACTTTAAGACCTGAATATTTTGTAGAAACCAAGTTGGCTAAATATTAATGTGGGTTGTTATACACTGGAACGCTAACGTTTTTACTGATTTTTATTTATGACCGGTAATATTTCGTAGGTATGATTAGTCGTGTTTCAGAAATACAGCCATCATAGTTTATATTAATAAATTATAGGTATAATGAAAGACGTGACTGGCTAAGGTTGTGGAATAGTACTTATTATGGCAAGGAGGATGGACAATGTTGATAAAGGACTAAGGTTGTGGAATAGTACTTATTAAGGATGGAACTGGCAAGGATCTGGTAAAAATGTTGATAAAGGATGGGCCTGATCAGTTTCTAAGAACAATGTTGATAAAGGATGGGTCTGGTCAGGTTCTAGAAACAATGTTGATAAATGATGGGGTCTGATCAGGTTCTAGAAAGAATACTACTTCGCATGTTATAGCTGAACATATTTTAAACGCTTTGAACACTTTAAAATATGATTATTTGAAATTAGGATGATGTACTTATTGTCATATGTCAGTCATGACTTATTCTTATCATTGCATGTCAGTCACAAGTTACATCACTCTATCCGAATTCATTTCCTTCATCCGACAATCTGTTTCCAACTTTTATTTATTTATTTTAAATTGAACTAGTTATAAAAAATTAACAAACCTAGAGAGGGAGGGAAGTACACCGTCTACTTTTTAATATTTAGTGATCTCAAAACAGTTTCGATAAGATTTGTCTGAAAACTCGCTGATATTTACTTCAATTTAAAAACATTGAATAACATGTTTTATTTCCTTATGAAGGACATACAGTTCTTTCATTTACAATAATTTCTTAATATAGAAAGTAAAAGATGATATCTGTGAGAAAGGATATTAAGTTGATTCGTAAAATACACATCACATTTCGCGAACTGTTCTTGGCGTTGGATGAATTCCTGCAGTACAAATTTACATTTTATGAGCTGGTGTGAAATAAGATCGGATCCGTACGATTATATTACATATTTTTATCTGAAGGTGCATAACACTATGTAACAAAATGTTTACTTTTTCTTGTTCCTGGGCAGAAAGTGTTATTTCCCAATTGCTTATGCCTAAATTAAATGGAAAAGACCTATTTCTCTCTTCAAACTTTGCTTTTGCGACCTGGGAGCTTATAACGAAAACATGATAGGAGACTATATTTGGAGTTGATACGTGAAAATGATTTACATTGCATTCGCTAATCTCGAAAAACTACTCACTTCTAAACATTTTGTACCCCGCTATGTCTTCGAATTACAACGCTAAAATTAGGGGTTCGATTCCCCTCGGTGGGCTGAGCAGATAGCCAAATGTGGCTTTGCTATAAGAAAAACACTCTAAACATTTTTGTATAACTTTAGTATGAATACATGTAAATGTTGATTCACGTGTTGTTTTATTAAGATCTTATGTAAATGAAAATGTGCAAATTTGCCCGATTTTACCTAGAAAATAGGTTAATTTCTAAATTTCATTATCCAGGTCACGAAAACAAAGTTTGAAGGAAATAATGGCCATTTTCTGTACTTTCATAACATAAGCAATTAAGAAATAACACATACTATCCAGGAACAAAATTTGTGTTACATAGTGTAGTTAGAGTGATGTCAATTTATTAGCGTAAGTAGTAACCGGTAGCCTGTTTTCCCTCAATGGGACAAAATAGCAGTGTAGGGTGTCTGTCATAAATACCTTTTGTTCCAAAGCATCGAAATAATTACTTAAATATAGACATTTGACATATACTCACAGATAACTTTAATACAGTTTAATACAACTAAATAAGTACGAGAAAAACAACTAAATATAGTTTAACCAAAACAACACAAAAGGTATTGTTTTTATGTGCTTCACGAACACAAAATGTCGAATTTCTATCTCAAACAAACCCGTAAAATAATTTTACTTTAACCACTGTTATATCACTTTCACTCCTGATAAGAAATTGTTGTTTATTCTAGGGGCAAAGCTATACAAATGGGTTGTCTGTGCCCTGTTCATCACAAGGAACAAACTCAGAATTCTAACAGCACAATAGTACAATTCATACATCCTCCTTAAGAATGGTATTTCATAACAGTGAGGATCGTGATGAAACAAAAAGACAGCCATAAATATCACCCCTTTAAAAAGAAACACCTTTAAAGTGTCTGAATATTAACAGTGACCATTTCACAGTATTGTACTTGTAAATACGCCTAAATTACCATATACGTGTTCAGGGAGTGAATAAAAATTCCATTATTTCAACGAATTGTCATCTAAGTAAGTAAGTAAATGACTTTTACAGATAAAGGTGCAGCAAAAAATTACAAACCTTATCACTCTAATTCTCGATTTTTTTTTCTTTTGCCAAAAAGAATACTAATATATATATATATAAGTATGAATATAACGGAAAATAGGTTACTTTGGGTATATAATTAGATTTGAAGGTGCATTCCGTCTAGTTTATCACTTCAAGTCGAGGTATGGTTAGTGAGGAATAGTAAATCATCCAACTATCTGTATACAATAATGTATCTTTTCTATATTATAAACTGTTTTTTCTTTTTTGTTTATTGAACAACAATGTTCTGAAGAAAAGTGTCTGTCCATACTATAACACCAGGAATAATACATATTTTTACGTGAAAAGAGAGAAACATAGAAGTCCTGTCAGATGTGTTTTTGTAAAGATATGTGGCAATAGTTTTTGTTTTTGTTTGATACAGCATGTACGCATTCTGAGTATCAAGTGATGGGTTGAATCCAATATGTCAAACTACCCGGTTTCTTTCCTTGTTTTGGATGATGGTAATAGACATCAGAAAAAAAAGCGTAAAACCAAAAATGAAACAAAAAAGTTAAATTTTGTCTTCGTATAATATTAAGTACATTATTGAATTTCGTTCTTGTCTTTTTTCAAGAACAATTTAAAACGTGTTTTGTATTTTCTCAGATGTATTAGAACATCAAGGCCAGAATGTCGTGTGCAAAGCCAACTTGTCAAACAATCACCCTAGTTAGATTGAAAAGCTACTCTTATCAACAGAGAACAAAGTTATTAAAATTTTCTTGAACAGTGAACTTAGCCTATTTACCAGGCGATATAAATGTATTATTTCATAGGCTGTTAAAGTTGTGTGTGTGTGCTGTTGTTGTTTTTCACTGAAAGCTGAAATTTTTCTTACATAGAAATAAACGTGATTAAGTCCATTCAGTAGGTTGAGACGAAAGATTCTGCGTCAAATTCACATTATAAGTTAGCATTTTTGCTAAAATGATTGTTTTAAACGTTTCGTGCAACGTTCCACAAGGACTAGTTGTGCTAGAGGGAGTATCGACTAGTAATCCGAGGGTCGCGAGTTCGAATCCCCGTCACACCAAATATGCTTACTCTTTCAGCCGTAGGGGGTTATAATGTGACGAGCAATCTCAGTATTCATTGGTAAAAGAGTAGCCCAAGAGTTGGCGGCGGGTGGTGATGACTAACTTCCTTCCCTCTAGTCTTACACTGCTAAATTAGGGACGGCTTTGCGCAAAATTCAAAACAAACCAATATAACACATCCGAGGATCTTAAGTGTAGAACGCAATTTATCTGGCCACAAGTGTCTTTGGAGCTAACTGACCAGAAAGAAGGGCAGCTAGGCAACTATACCTACCGTAAACCCTTGGACTTTTCTTGTCTGAGAGAGCAGTGCGATTTGGCTGACACTCGTATTCACAGCCTATAAGTACAAAGAGGCGGGAAACATGAACCCTCTAACTTACAGTATGAGCACGTTAACTTCTGGGCCACACCCGAATTACTTCCTTTGATATCATGACGATGGAGAAAAGAGGCAAAAACGATTATATGCATGATCCACTCTTGAGCTATTTTAAACATGATTTTTAAAAATAAACACAGTTTTTGCTTTATAAACTAAATTTATCGTAAAAGCTGCATGCTGAAAGAGTTTTCTTTATACTGTTGACCGACATGATCTGTGGTAACATTCTGGTGCTGTATGTACGTTTTAGCAATCAGATAAAACGTATATCTGTCATTTGTGTATTCATTCTGGGAACGCCCGACTAGTAATCTTAGGGTCGTGGGTTCGAATCTCCGTCACACCAATCAAGCTCTCTCTCTCAGCCGTAGGAGCGTTATAAAGTAAAATCATTTCCACTATTTGTTGGTAAAAGAGTAGCCCAAGAGTTGGCGATGGGTGGTGATGAATAGCTGCCTTCCCTTTAGTCTTGCGCTGCTAAATTAGGAACGGCTACGACAGATAGCTCTCGTGTAGCTTTGCGCGACATTAAAAAACAAACAAATAAAATTCTGGGAGCGGATAATAGTGACGTGGACAAGTTACAAAAAAGAACTCGTCTTCTTTGATAATATTTCAAAGACTTCCGTTATTGTTTGGATAAATAAAGTCCGTTAAAAATGAAGAAAATATACATTTTTTAATTTGATATAAAGGACTACGTTTTGCTCAAAATCCATTCATTACCTTATCATTATTATATAACCTGAATTTGTAGAAATACAGTTGACTGGGGAAAATAGGGTAACCAAGAGACAGTGTTTCCTCTCAAATTGACAATACGTACGAGTATTATTCCAGTCAGTTGAGCTTAGCTACACGTAAGAAAAGTTCGTTTAGATGTGCACTGGCTTTATATACTTTGATTTGTGTAACACGTGAGTAGGACTAATGAGTCTTCTTATTAAAGAATTAACTCAGCAGTGTCGTGTTTAGAATGTGCTTGCATTTTCCTCCTACATGATTTATCGTCTTCTACTTCTTTTCTGTTAATCACTAGGCTTAGCTTAGTGTTCCTTCAGACGTCTGTTTATGCTCCATTTGTCTGTCAGTTGATCACGTGACCGATTAAGAAGGCAAAGTTTTGTCTTCACCACAGTTCCTTCATCTGGTGACCAGCTCAGCGTTAAGTATGAGAATATAATGCTATTATAGGGCAATTTACCCATTATTTAGCTTTGTGTTTTACTTAGAGTTCGTTTGCTGTTTGACGTACACAGCAAATGTTTCAGAAGGATCTGGTTTGAGTTATACCACATTTTGATAATAAAACCAGTTTAATTAGAATCTGGTTTCAGTTATAGCACATCTTAGTCATGTAACAAGTTTAATTAGGATCTGGTTTTATATGTTCGGCATTGTAGTCATGCAACCAAAAAACCCGAATGTTCTAAGTAAACTAATATTTATTTATTTCGCATCAGCTTAGGAATTTTGGCTAATGTTAAGACTGCATGGTGAATTCTGGCCCTCAATGTACCTTTACGAGAAGTTCCTATCAATTTATCATTTCCAGCACAATACAATCATATGAATTGAACGCAGTGACATCTGATGACAGTGAAATTTTCGAAGATCAATTTTGCTCAAGACCTGACCTTCTTTGCACGACCAATACATCACATTAAGTTTGGACAAGATCAGAAAGAAAACTTTATAAAACAGATATACATAAATAAATTTTTGAAAGAGCTTTCCAAGACGCAATACAAATACAGGGTCTCAATGTACCACCAGGTGAAGTCATGATTCACTAAACAGGTACTTAATGAAATAAGTATATCAAATAAGTATATCAAGTAAGTATATTAAATAAGTATATGAACTAAGTATATGAAATAAGTATATCAAATAAGTATATGAAATAAGTATATCAAATAACAAAACTTCAGAAAATATCAAATTGGTTTTACTCTTTCTTTTCAATATATTCTAATGTTTTAACAGATTTGTTTTAACTGAAATTTAGTTTTCTATTTGTCTGTTTATCTATCTCTCCTGTGTAAAACAGTCAAAGAGTAATTATAGCAAAACTACTTTTTTAAAACATGTAGTGTCAATCATCTTCGAGCAAGTCAATAAACTTGTGGCCTGGAGTATCCTAGGGAAATGATTGAAATTATTATTAAAACAGTTATTTTTACCTGGTATTAAATATTACAGTTGTTGTTTAAAATGTTTTGGCAATTTGAGTGTATTCGTATTCAAGTAACCCTCTTTCAGTAATTTGATTTCTTTATGGTTTTTACTTGAAAGCTTCCAAAATGATCCCATCAGCTAATTGGATATCGGGAGGAGGGATATCTGTCGGCAAAATGATTATTTAAATTTTCCTCAAACGTCTTAAGAAATTTCATTTGAGGTTTGCTAAACACTTTTATGCACCGAGTGAGAAATGAATGTAATATAGGATTACTATATTTTGATAATGTATTAAACACAATACTTGTCGTCACCAAAACAGTTGTTTGCTCTCGTAGTTAGAAACTGTATTAACCAACAGTAGACGAATGATTCACTAATATCAAAATAAAATAATTTATGTAGCATAACCGTTATGCAGATTTTACATTTAAAGAAAGATAAATGTAACACAACAGCATATTCTTAGCGTCTATAATGTTTGAAACTACAAAAAAATATATAAAGCGCCACCTATGAATAATGAACACATAAATCTAGCTTACTATCTGCAGCTTGAAAGTGATAACATGTAGCATTCTAACAATGGTAACGGTAGATCGGAACAAGATAACGCTGTGGTTTTATCATCAACATGGATAACGGTTAATGTCTATTAACAAGCATTATACATATATATGTCTGTATCAACGTGCCTAATAATGTATGATACTTGAAAGGTATTGTTTTTCTTGCAAACAATAAATACATATACATATATATAATGACAACAACTGAGAAATGTTGCACACACACACAGAGACAAGTTCAATTTATCCAATGAAGGATGGTATGAAGACAAATCTGGAGTTTCAAAGGAATTGCTCTGTTAATTATGGCCAAACTATCCGTCTCTCATGAGCTGTTGACATATTCTGTGATCAGAGTTCACAGGCCTCAAGTCAACCTGGCTTGTCTTTATAATGTCACTGTTACATTAAATTTGTCTCTTCATTGTCATGACAACGTTACATTTGCTTCCCACTGTCATGGCAGCGATAAATTTGTCTTTACATTGTCCTGGCAACGTTAGAATTATATTCGATCATACTACCTCTTTAGACTTCTGAAAGGTTTTTACTGTCTTTTTCTACATAAAGTAAATTAGAATAAGACATTTTTTCATACACTAAAAATCGTTTGAGAAATGAGAGACATCGAATTATCCTGAATCATTTATTTCAACAGTTCTTTTCTTTTGTCTCAGAAAAAAGCATCCCTTGAGGATGATAAGATGAAAAGTAATGCTCTTCTAAGAACCACCTTCGATCTCGACAAGAAACAGGTCATCAGGGGCCGTTTATGGACTCTATGCGACTAGAGAAACAACATTTAAATAAAAGTGACAAAGGAAAAGAGACAACAGACGTTGGGTCGAAGCGTTCCTATAATCTACTTTCTTATAATCACATACTTCCATTAAATCCATAAATCACGGTTGTCTGTCAATCTGTCAATTATCCATCAATCACGGTCATCTCTCAATTGTCTATTAGTCACGGTCGTCTGTCAATCGTCCATCAATCACGGTTATCTCTCAATTGTACATTAGTCACGGTCATCTGTCAGTTGTTCATCAGTCACGGTCATCTGTCAATTGTCCATCAATCACGGTCATCTGTCAATTGTCCATTAATCACGGTCATCTGTCAATTGTCCATCAATCACGGTCATCTCTCAATTGTCCATTAGTTAAGGTCATTTATCGGTGATTAAAGTTGAAAAATTTAATTTTGTCATTTCTTAAAATTGTTTAGGACTCACAAGTCGCCGCCTTCTTTGAATAAGGAATTCGAATGTAAAAGCTAATTCTCCAAACAAGTCTAAAATAGTGACATCTAATAATAAGTAGCAAGTGATATAATGTTATATTAACGAATTTACGGTATATGTACATAACATATCAAACTAGTCCCCTTCAGAAAATGTATAGTTAACGAATAAAGGTTTATCTAACATATAAATGCGTTGCAATATGCCCAGTTATAGACGCGCATTATTTAAGTTAAAGATAGCATGCATCTAACAGATAGCATGCTCAAATCCCATTATATTATCTTTGTAGCTCAGGATAGTCGTTATAATGATGGACGGTTCAACAGTAAGACTTAGGTAATATACGTAATACTAATATTTTAATCGATGGCTTGTTAAGCGAAGATAAGGTAAGTGTTGATAACCACCTTGAAAAACACGAGTAGCTTCACGTTTGGTTATACAAATATTTGCTAGTTAAACGTTTCACTGCTCAGTGGCTACTTGATGATAGTCGTCCACCACCAATAGCGAGAAGTTTAATCTACGGATGTGGAGTGCCCCCTGTTGTCTCGTAATGGTAACTTTGCACTTACATATTACGAAATATATACTGCCGACATCTTAGAGGAAACGTAGCGATATAAGTGCACGAGACTTGCGTCACATCTTTACGTAAAATGCATGAAAAAGGAAGTCAACAACAAAACGAACATTGGTTTACTCTTGTTAGCAAGAGAAACTCCCAAGTACAAGAAAAGAAATGATTTTCAGTTAAGATAAAGACCCTAGAACAAAGCACCTATGATATCTCTCATGCAAGAGAAAATAAACAGGTTTGATATGAAGAAGGGGAAGAAAGTAGTTATTAACATGACTCCCTCTCATTGCCAAACACAAGTTTAAATAATGAGTGTTTGTTTTCATGACTGAAGAATATTACATTACAAATTAACCCTTGGGTCATTAATATCAAAACAATTTATTTTTTAGCTGTACTATGGGCCTAAAAATACTAATTTGCTATTTCTTTCTTCATATAGAGCAGGTTATAAGTATGTGGCTCACATTTTATTTGTTTTTAAACAAACTTATCAATATGTTCCTATGTATCTCAACACTTATCACTGAAATTGCTAGGTTGAGTTTATCTATCCAAAGTTACTTTAGAAGTCAGAATTTATCCTCATAATTTCTAACCTTGGGGAAATGATTTGTTTGCTAGTTGTTTGGCTTAGACCAAAGCTACTTTGAACTATCTGCTGTGTTTCCCACGGGGAATCGAACCCCGAATTTTATTGTTGTGAGTCCAAAAACTTATCGTTGTCCCTATAAGGGGAAGTTTGTTTGTTTGGGAATTTCGCACAAAGCTACTTGAGGGCTATCTGTGCTAGCCGTCCCTAATTTAGCAGTGTAAGACTAGAGGGAAGGCAGCTAGTCATCACCACCCACCGCCAACTCTTGGGCTACTCTTTACCAACGAATAGTGGGATTGACCGTCACATTATACACCCCCACGGCTGGAAGGGCGAGCATGTTTAGCGCGACGCGGGCGCGAACCCGCGACCCTCGGATTACGAGTCGCACGCCTTACGCGCTAGGCCATGACGGGCCCTCTAAGGGGAAGACACTAGTTCAGCAAAGCCAGTAAATGTTTAGGGTGTATTTATAGACATATTGATCACAAATCAATGTAGTTAGGCTTCGTTTGGGTGTATGTGTGTGTTTTCTTTTAACAAAGCCACATCAGGCTATCTGCTGTATCCACCGAGGATAATCGAACCCTTTATTTTAGCGTTGTAACTCCGTAGACTTACCGCTGTACCAACGAGGAGCGGCTTCGCTTGGAATGCTGTGTACATTTTCGGTCTTTTTATCTAAGTGAGGATATTGGAAAGGATTCAGAGGTAAGCTAGTACAATGGAAGGGTTATCTAAAGAGAGGGTTAAAATATTTGATTTTATTTTTTTTTCTTGAGGAAAGATGGGGAGAGTTTATAATATCGAAGCTTAGTTGGTAATTCCTAGGATCGAGAGAATACAGGCTTCTTATTTCTTGGTTTTGAAGACAAGATGAGAGAACACAAACGTAAGGAACAGAAAAAAACAAAATAAACTTCGGTTAAAACAATTTAGTTTTCTAACAGGGTTGTTGGTTTATGACATGAGTTGCTGTGGGCCAACAAGAGTTTGAACAAGGGATCTTTATATAATTTTATGAAAAAAAAATAGATTCGGTTTAAGTTTTTACATTTTCTGAAGGGTGGACACGAAAGAATTACCTTGAATAACCAAATGGTTACATGTTGTAACATATTAAATCATAGCCTGGTTGTTTATTATACCCCAAATTCTGTCATCATAAACCCATAAGTTTAAATATTGATTCATTATTTGAAATAGACCAGCTAGGTTTTGATTGGTTGTTTCAGAGCAAAACCATATTGGGCTATCTGCTATGTCGACTGCAAGGATTCGAGCACCGGATTTTAGCATAATAAGTCCGTAAAGTTACCGCCGTCTCACCAAGAGATTTGAACGTTAAAAACATCGTAATGAGTATAAACTTAACTTATGAATTAAACAGACACCGATCTCAGAAAAATATAAATTATTTTAAAAAGTTGTCATACTTTCTGTTATATTTTTGTTTTCAACGTTTAGATTTTCCTCTTGAAAAAGTAGAAAATAAAACTTGTTTTTTTTAAGTGAAGGATTAAATGACGTTTTAACCAATTATATTTTACACCATCTTGGTATCAGCCGTAGCTACCAATAAATCCATTCCAAGACTCACTCACCATCATTCTCTGCAGAGAACAAAACTGAAACTGGTACCAAGTGTAAAGATTTATTTACATGTGTGACAGTTTCCGGTTCCAAAATGTTAATAATCATTTACATTTTAGGGGAGAGAGAATGAATTAACGTATTCAAATTCCGCAGAATGATATGATGTGTAAAAACTGAGTTTTATAGACTTGTGAAATTTGAATGACTCTGTGATCAATTTCATTTCAAGATTTCTTTCTTTCGCTTTGCATTTTGGGTATTGTGTTTGTTTAATGTTCTTTTTTGTTTGTAATATTATTATTTGTAGAAATACACGTCCTTTCATTATTTTGAAACTATAGATAACCCATCTAATCATAGCTGCTGAAAAAAATTTATCTGCTTTTCTAATCGTTCATTGGATGGTTTTACAATAAGAAAGTAAAAAGAAAAAACACCTAATGTGCTGGTTTCATAACCCTTATTCTTTATATTTTTGGAGGAAAAGAAAGGCAAAGTTCATAGATATAAGCAGGTAAATTTTATGATTCTAAAAATAGGGGTTTCCATGGTAGATGGAGTACAAATAATCAATTGCACTTAGAAACAATCAAACTAACCAGATAAATAAAATATGAATTGAAATATGTTGCCAGAAAGGCACTGTGTGTTTCTTTCTACCTTGCATATGTGGTTGTTTTTGTGTGTTTTTCATTTTGTACAACTCTCACGAAAAGTACTATACCGATCTTAGATCCAGGCCTACAATATTCACGAAATAGAAAGTTAAAGTAACATATACTTTTTTCAACAAAAACTGGAATTGTGGTTTTTTAAAAAGTAGAATCTTATTTTATATGTTTTGATTTTTATTTGGTCACCCTGTAGCTATTAGAGAGAATCTGTTTTATCATGTACTGCTTTTATTGTGTGAATATTCTTCTTTAGGATGCTATGAGGATATTGGATTCTAACTGGTTTTAAATATGTCTAGTAAAGTTCGATAATCATTAACAGTTTCCCAATCCTAACAAGAATAGATCGCATATAATTATTTGTTTGCTGAAAAATATTCGCGAAAAGTCACCCCTACTTTTGTCGGCTCAATATGGTCAAGTGGTTAGGACTCGCAATCTGAGTGAGGGCCGCGAGTTCGAATACCCGTCACACCAAACATGCTCGCCCTTTCAGCCGTGGAGGCGTTATAATATTCCGACCAATCTCATTGGTGAGAGAATAGCCCAAGAGTTGGCGGTGGGTGGTGATGACTAGCTGCCCACCTTCTAGCCTTACACTGCTAAATTAGGGACGGTTAGCGCAGATACCCCTCGTGTAGCTTTGTGTGAATTTCAAAAGCAAACCTAATTTTACCAGCCAGACTATAGGGAAGTTAATTATTAAAGAGTTTCCATCGTCAACTCCTATGTCACTCCTTTTGCCAGAACTGGGTGCGAACCATGTTAACCGCTGGGCCATGTTCGGTCCGGACATATAGTTGTAAGTTTTTGCATTTTTTTTTCTGTGTTATATACTGCTCGTCTTAATTTCTTCATTAAAAAATATTTTGTTCATAAAAACAAGAAAATGTTAATAAGTACTTGCAATCTAATAGCAAAGAAATGTTTACGATTGGCTACTTTCACGAAAACAATTTCTTTGTTGTTGTTTTTTTACATCAAAACCAGGTACTGGGCTATGTGTTGCATCTGCTGCGGGGATTCGAATCTGGATTTTAGCGTTGTAAGTTCATAAATCTACCGCTGTCCCACTTATAGACGCATAGTCTGTTCAAGCTGATAAGAATGTACAACAAAAGTATTTACGAAAGTAGTACCATAGAAACTAGATATATTTTTCTAACGGCCCCCCAATATCACAGCGGCATTTTTGCGGAATTTCAAAGCTAGAAACCGAATTTCGATACCCATGGTGAGCCAAGCACAGATAGCCCCTTGTGTAGCTTTGTGCTCAGTTTGTTTGGTTTGTTTCTAATTTCGCGCAAAACTACCCGACGGTTATCTGTGCTAGCCGTCCCTAATTTAGACTAGAGGGAAGACAGCTACTCATCACCGTTACTGTCAACTCTTGGGCTACTCTTTTACCAACGAATAGTGGGATTGACCGTCACCTTATAACGCCCCAACGGCTGAAAGAGCATGCATATTTGGTGTGACGGGAATTCGAATCCGCGACCCTCAGATTACGAGTCAAATACCTTAACCATCTGGTCATGCCGTGCCGCTTTGTGCTTAATTCAAAGCAACATTTTTTTTCTGATGCATATGAATAGGCGTATTTATTCCCTAAAGCTAAGTGTGTTAGTGTATTGCTTTAGAATAGAACACGAGAAAGAACATTTTGTCTCCGGTAACTTTACGGACACTGTGGCTTTCCTCTAAAGCAAATTAACAATAAAATATCTTAGATTAAGTTTGTTACTTTAACACTTAGAAGCGCATCTGCCAACGTGGTTTATTTAGATTAAAAAACTAAACGCTGAAATACTACCAGACTACTAATACATTTCCCAAAAACAAGTATTTACTAAACACAAACAGCATCTATAAAGTAAAACTACTTTAGCTAACCCTAATATGTTCAATGGAACCTGACTGTACCATAGTGAAACAGCTTTAGGCTAACTAACGTTAACCAGGTTAATTGTAAGCAACTGCACTAATCTCTAAGTTGATACAGAGTGCTTAGTCTAAGCCAAATATAAGCATTAATCTCCAAGTTAATATATAGTTCTAAGATTATTTAATAAATTAATGAACAAACCTGATCTTATATAATTAATAGATTTATAATGGAATGCAAAGCTTGTTTCTCATCATGGTTATTTTTGGTTGTTCCATTTTTGAGCAGTGTTACACAGACCTTCACAGACCTACGACCCAGGTGGTTAAGGAACGCGACTCGTAATCTGAGGGTCGCGGGTTCGAATCCCCGTCATACCAAACATGGACACCCTTTCAGCCATTTGAACGTCATAATGTTACGGTCAATCTCACTATTTGTTGGTAAAAGAGTTGACCAAGAGTTGGCGGTGGGTGATGATGAATAGCTGCCTTCCCTCTAGTCTTACGTTGCTAAATTAGGGACGACTAGCGCAGATAGCCCTCGTGTAGTTTTGCGGGAAATTCGAAACAAACCAAACCAATCATAGACCTACAATGGAATATACCACTGATAATAACTTTGATGACTCATTACGATCCATCCTTTACCAGGTGTTTTAAGAATTTAATTGAGTTACGTGATCTAAATATATCATCAGTTTAGATGACAAGAGTGGTCTCAAATAAAGTCAAACGTTTTAATGCTCTAGAACAGGGGTTTCAAACTTTTTAGACCTGCGGAGCTTCACATCAAGAAGAAAAAACACTCCAGAGCCTTACTAAAAACACACTAAACATAGAAACAATCGGTCACGAGCACCAGATAAAGTTTTCTTTAAACCTTTAGAATAAAAATTTATTTAAAATATTAATATTAAAAAAAAATTAATTACTTATACTTACTTGTTCAAACCTTTCTGCTTGCAAAATTTATATCAGTAAAAGTACAGTGTACTTATTTATTTATTAGTGGCTCAGATAGACTTGCTTTTGTTCAGTGTTTGGAGTTATGGTTGTTACCTGTAAGCGCAAATCATCTTCAGTATTTAGCCTGTTTCTAAATTTGGTCTTTGTAGCTGTATACAGTAAAAATGTGTGCTCACAAAGATGTGTTGTTGGAAAACGCATGAAAATTTTCAAAGATTTGTTACTTATTTCAGGTATTCCATGGCCATTTGAATCCAAAATTGGGTAATTTCTTCCCGCTTAAATTTTGTTTTCAGGGTGTAATCAGTTGAAATTTCTATAAGCTGCTATTTCTCTTTTAAAGACAAATGGTTGGTATTTGCAGAGTAAGCGAAGAGATTTCGTATCCACAGTAATTTTTCTAAATGAGGAGGGAAGTACTTTCCAGTATTTGTCCACAAATCAGATATTTGCTGTAAGACTGAAACGTTTGCATCTTCACTTAAGGCAGTGGTTCCCAACCAGTAGTGCGAGATAGCGTTCCAAGGGGTACGAGATAACATTTCAGTTTGTTTTTTTGTTTATATTAAGGATACTGTCCTATATATTCAAAAATTATGTTCGATTTTTATTTCTTATTTTTATTGTTACAGACGTAGCTTTTTACCTTGTTACGATAAACCATCGTTTCTACCGTCACCGGCGCAGACCAAAATCTTAATGTACAACTGTAAACAAACAACACACGGAACGTAAACGTGACCTAAATACTCGGCACAACTAATTAGGTTACGTTTGTGAACGCCGTCTTAAAGTGTTTATTATTTATTTATGTTATGTATTCACGTGATCGTGACTCGAGAAACTTCCAGAAGTATTCAGAATTAATCGATGACGTCATGTGACGTACATTCGAGAATGTTCTAGAAAGTTTCGCAGAGTATATAAACCATGCGGGATGCTATGATAGTCGATCGACGTCCCACCAGTGAAAGTGGGTTTCCTTGGGGTACTCCCAATTCCCCACACATCAAAATTCTTTTTCTTAGGATTTATAGATCCCAGCCCTGAAAAAAGGCCAATTAGAACGCATCATAATCATCACCAAATTTTTAGTATCAAAATTCTGGATAATTTATATTAGGAGTTTTAACTAGGCTGGCGTACTGTTTGCATCTCTCTGCTCGTCTCTTCTCTCTTCGCACATTTACGTCAAAGAAGCCTTCGAGTTGATGTGAATGGGGTGCTGAGCCTCTCGCCGCAGTCTTCGATCTCTCTCCGACTCGCGGGCCTCCTCCACAGCTGGTTCCGATGCTCCTCAAACAGTCGCACAAATATGTTAATTTCGGGGTCATCTGTGACCACCACTCCAGACTAATAAATATCTAGCCACTCAAGTTCAGTTCACCAGTCTCGTAATCCGTTGACAAATTTACTCTCGTCGCGTGTGGTGTGAAGAGAAACAGTCGTTTCTGACCAACCCTGGTTATTTTTCGTTCCCCTTCGGGGAACGAAATAATAAGTTAACTTAATGCAGCATGCCAGTTTCTCACACGATCGTTAAGAAACTAAGAAATTTAAACCAACGATTTATCAATAGAAGAAATGACATCTATTTTATTCAACAATGTAGAAAGAAACAACTAACCCCTAATTTTGTAAAGGTAAAACTTTCAAAAAATTTTAATAAATACACAAATATTATCCAAAATTTACAGAAAAAACTACTTAAAGCCATGTTGAACACAAAATACAAAGAACTACATGACTTACAAAAACATGAACCTGAATAAGTTAACGTAAATACCTGTCCAGTATCAATAAAAAAAATGGTAGTCAGTGCATTGTTGATTCTGTGTTCGCGCAAAAAAAACTTTATTATGTCAAAGAAAAGGAAATGGAATGATGTTATGTGAAGTTTGGTTTCACTCGCATCGGAACAACTGAGGATCTGCAAAAACCCCAGTGCATGCTTTGTGACGCTGTCCTTTTAAACGCAAATTTGAAGCCATCTAAGCTGCAGAGATGCCAACCATTACGATTTGAGCGTAATCATTACGAGTTTGGTGTATACATTACGACTATACGCTCATACAGACAAACATTACGACTTGTTGCAACTCTCAAATTATTATTTATTATATAGGCCTATATAATAAAGTGATAAATTATTCTCCCAGGGCTTGAAAAGGGTGAAAAGAAAATTTCTAGTGAGATACAAATAAATTTTGATAATAAATAAAAGACATAATCCAAATGGTTACTTACGATAATCATGTTTGTGCTTGAAATAATAAAAAAGATATTTGTATCTCCGACGTCTACCAATAGTTTGAGTGCGGTGATTCTCCATACTGGGTACGTGTGGGAATACATAGCTACGTCATCATAGCTTGTCAGCCAATCAGCACTCGCGTAGATGGGTATTTCTCGTTTTCTTAGCGGCATAGAAACACCAATGCGATCGTTCACAAGTTGGAAAAAGAGGCCTCGTTTACCAGATTGTCTTGTTTCTAACAAATCTAAAAGTACTAAAACTGTGAATCAAAAATTTAGGAAAGAGTATAGTGCAAAATATCCGATCATTGCATCAAAAGTCTGTGACAGTCATGCGTTTTGTACAGTTTGTTACATCGAATTTTCTGTGGCGCATGGCGGGATAAACTATTGTTTCAGACATACAAAATCGGCATTTCACCAACAAAAGGCTGAGGTGAAGACAAAAACGATGCAGATAACGACATTTTTGAGTAAGAATTCAGGATATAAAAAATAATTTCAAAAGAATTTTTTATTTATTTTTTAAATACACAAAACACAGTCATAAATGAGCAATCTATAGCAGTAATAAATAATAATAGTTATAATAATAATATAATAATAAACAGCTTAGAGACATTGGTCAGGCCTAGTAGCCGCAAATGATAAAGGGCTTTGTCTACAATCATTACGCTCAGTCATTTGAAATAGTTGACATCTCTGAAGCTGCAGAAACACTTCAACAACCGGCATGGTAAAGCAGTTGTTGTAGGCCATGATGTTGAATCGTTGAAAAGTAGAAGGGCCCGCTTTGATTCTCGAGCAACCCTTCCAAAATTAGGTTTTGTATCTGCTGACAAACCACTGGTGATGGCTTCATACCACGTGGCGTATAAAGTAGCCAAATTAAAGAAGCCGCATATAATTGCAGAAGAGGTGATAAAACTGTGTGCATTAGAAATGACAACAATTGTTCTGGGAAAAGAAGCCTCAAACAAACTTAAATTATTGCCGTTATCAAATAATGTTATTCAAAACCAAATTGGTGATTTGAGTTAGGACATTTTGGACCAAGTTATCGCAGATATCAGGGCTAGTCCCTTGAAAATCTCTCTCCAATTGGACGAAACAACTGATGTTGCAAATTGCAGTCAACTTATCGTACTAGTGAGGTATGTCCATGATAGTGCCATAATGGAAGATTTCCTGTTCTGTGAAGATCTGAAAACAACCACAAAAGAGAAAGATGTCTTCCAGTGTGTGAAGGACTTCTTTGCGAAATATGATTTAGATATCCAAATTATTGGTTCTGTGTGTACCGACGGTGCCCCTGCTATGCTAAGGAATAAATCAGGATTTTTTGAATTGATGAAACAAGAGATTCCGCACTTGCAAGGTCCTCACTGATTTCTTCGTCGATATACTTTGGCATCAAAAACATTGTCTCCAAAGCTGAAAAAGGTCCTTGACACTTCTGTGAAGACCAGCAACTGGATTAGGGGTCACGCTCTGAATCACCACCTCTTCAAGTTGTTTTGTGAAGATTTTAGAAGTGAGCATTCAGTTTTGCTTTTCCACACAGAAGTCCGCTGGCTGTCACGTGGGAGAGCTTTAACGCGCTTCTTTGAACTGCGAGAAAAAGTCAAAACTTTTCTAAAGGAATGTGACTATGATCTGCCCGGAGAAATAGAATCACAAGAATTCAACCAAATGCTAGCCTATTTAAATGACCTGAGTGTATCTCTTCAAGGGAAAAACATAAACATATTGAAATGCTGCAAAAAGATAAATGCTTTCAAATAAAAGTTACATTTTTGGTGTCGACGAGTTAAAAGAGGGAGTCTTTCAAATTTTCCATCACTCGAAGAAATGGTAGATGAGGATGAGTCCCTTATTCCATGTGTATGTGAAGAAATTGTGGATTATTTGGAAATACTATCAAAGTCATTTGATGGATATTTTGGAGGAGAACTGGAAACATTTTTGGTGTCGACGAGTTAAAAGAGAGTCTTTCAAATTTTCCATCACTCGAAGAAATGGTAGATGAGGATGAGTCCCTTATTCCATGTGTATGTGAAGAAATTGTGGATCAGTTGGAAATACTATCAAAGTCATTTGATGGATATTTTGGAGGAGAAGTGGAAACTTCTGAAGAATGGATTATGAATCCATACTCCTTCAATTTGGATAATATGTCAGATGATGAAAAACTGAAGGAAGATCTTATTGAACTGCGCACAAATCGAGTTCTTGAAATGCAGTTTGAAAGCAAAACTTTGGAAGAATATTTGTGTTCGGCAATGGACATGTTTCCAAGACTTTGTGAAAAAGCACTAAATGTGTTCATCCCATTCGTGACGACATACTTATGCGAGTTTGGATTTAGTGTCCTTTTGTCAATCAGGACAAAATCTAGAAATCGCTTGGGTGCACTGGCAGACTTGCTGATTGCTATCAGCAACAAAGTGTCACGCCTTGAAAAACTCGTAAGAAATAAACAGGAACAAAAGAGTCATTAAATTTAAATTGGCTTATGAACATTTGAACATTTCAAATTTAAAGAAATTTCATTTTATGCATGGATAAAAATATATTTTTGTAGGCCATGTAGGGTTTATGCAACTTTTAGTATATTGTAACATTTTTTCTTTTCCAAATGTTTAGTTTTTGTTTATATATCATTAAAAACTAATTATAAAAAATTGTTTTGACCATCTTCACCTTTATTCTTAAATAAATAATTACTGTGAGGGGTGCGAGAACATATTAAAATTTTTTAGGGGTGCGGGGCATAAAAAAGGTTGGGAACCACTGACTTAAGGAAATTTCATTCGTAAGTATAAAGAAAACTACTGAGATTTTCGAAGCAATCACGTTCTCCCATAAGTATACATTCACCCCAAGTTTAGCTTACGTTGAAGCGCTTCCATTTCACTCTGAGCTTTGAAGCACGTTACCATGGTACCCTGCATTGTAGCATTCACTTCATTTAGACAGGCAAATACGTCCGAAAGATAACCCACCCACTTATTAACATTCTAAAATTTCCTCGCGGAGCTCCAGATAACTATGGCAGTGCCCAAGGGCTCCGTGGAGCATAGTTTGAAAAACCATGCAGTCCAATAGAACAAGAAACATTTTTAAGTTCGTTATTTATTGTAACAATAGCACATATGAAAAATAAGTAAAATAAATACATTAATAACATAGTTTACATAACTGTTGTACAAAGAGATATATTTATGCATAAAAGTAACTGACAAACAAGGCTATTTGCCTGGCTTACCAATACCTGACCCGACCTCACATGACATTAGATCCCGAATAGCTCCTCTTACATTTCGAACACTATATATATAATTTGCTAACCCATCATATAATCTAATAATTTCTTCATTAAGATTCACAGTCTCGTTTTTTTTTTATCAAACAGCCTTTTTACTTGACAAGTATATTTACATATAATACAGATTCAAGAGCATTTTTCAGGTGTATTTAATGTCAGTCGTCACGTGAATGAATGGAATAATCTAATAATTTAACTTCTATGAACTTAATCAACTATAAACATAAATTTTTAACCTGTGACTTTTTCTTTTCCCTCTTACACTCGATATAATAAGGGCACTCCCATGAGTGCATTCTTTTTACGAAAATTATTTTTTGTCTCAAATACCGTGTTTTCTTACTTCGTAATAATTGTATCCTCGAAATTTCTTAGGCCTAAGAGACAGATGATTTTTATCTTGTGTCACTTTTGGACTAAAAATGTATCAGCACAATCAATGTTCTCTATTACAAAACAAAGTGCTCGTAAAAAAACACACACAGAAAAAAAAACAAACTCAGAAAGAATTCCTTAAGCTTAAGGTATGCAGTGACAATTATTCCAAGTTTCTAGATCAAACAAAATACAGCCTAAAATCTAATTTTTAACGTTCCATAATGTTTATCTTGTGTACCCAATGAAGATTTGTATTTAAAAACGTATAAAATAAGAAACGCTCTTCGTTTCATTATTTGTGCTAAAATTCGAAGAAAACACCTTAACCATGATGAAAACTTCTACCTAAAGATAATATCTGTAGAAGGGGGTTAGAGAAGTTATATTGATACGATCTAGAAAGCTTGGGTTTAATGAGCATTTCAACTAGTCTTTGTAACTACTGATGTAAGGTTGACGAACGTCGTGATTGGTCCGAGTACAAGAAAAGGTTGGCAGTCTGCGATTTTAAATTAAATTCCTTTTCTTATTAACATAGTGACGCCAAATTACCTTCGAAAAATCCAATGTTCAAGCGAATACTCAGTTTCTAGGTCTGCGTTTTTATTTATATTTTTTACCAACTCTTAAACATTTAATTTTTTTTAAGATCGACACATATTAAAGATTAGAATTTACGTGTTACCAAACCGTTTTCCCAAACTTTGTCATCCACGTCTTCCTCTCCTTTATAAATATGGTTTCTTGCGAGCGCCCTCTTTTTTTTTTAATGTGTGAAACACTGAATTATCTAACGAGTTTTAAAACACATTAAAAGGATATGTGTTGTAGTGGTTACTTAATATGTTACTTAATAAATATATATTTAAACGATTAGTTTTACATTACTGCACCACTGATTTTACCTTCATCGTTCATGTACCCCAGAGATCGGTTGCGTTACTCTGGGGGGAGACACTCCACACTCTGAGAAATCCTGCATTACCAAACAATGTATTCGTTATACTTCCTGCTATTTAACCACATTGGTATGTTGAGGTTAAGTTATTTAGAGACTAATATCTGTAATTAGTTCCATTTAATAAAACGAAGTTATTATATGTGCTGTTACTTAACAGACGGGGAAATGCTGCACAACAGATAACACTCTAAGTCAGCTACGGAATTATTCTTTATGAATCCTCGTTCCAAAAGTATTACTCCAGATAATGTATCCGTTTATCATTTGCTAAAATAAATCTCATAAAAATATGTTCTTGTGCAATATAGACCTAATTATGAAAGGGATTAAACAAGTAAGAAACCACTATTTTCAACGTATCTTCATCATAAGTACAGTAGAGGCTTAAACACTACATTTTTCCGAAACGTTTACCAATAATCTATTTCTTGTAAGTAGTAAATTAAAACTAGAAATTTTTCAGCCTAACCTTTGTGATGGTATTTCTAGCTAAACAGTTTCCTTGTTGTAAGGATTTAAAAAACCCGACATGGGCAGGTGGTTAAGGCACTCGACTCGTAATATGAAGGTCGCGGGTTTGAATTCCCGTTACACCAAACATGATCGCCCTTTCAGCCGTGGGGGCATAATAATGTTACGGCCAATTCCACTATTTGTTGTTAAAATAGTATCCCAAGAGTTGGCGATGAGTGGTGATGTCTAGCTGCCTTCCACCTAGTCCTACACTGCTAAATTAGGGACGGCTAGCACAGATAGCCCTCGTGTGGCTTTGCGCGAAATTCAAAATAAACCAAACCAATTTCCCGCAGTGGAAATAGCAAATAGCACATCGTGGGTTTGTCTTAAAACATAAAAACAATAACCATCTTCCAGTGGCAGTGTGGTAACTCAACAAACTTTATAACGCTAGAAACCTAGCTTGGATACCCGGATGATACAGCACAAATGACCCATTTTATAGTTAAGTACAAACAAAAGAAAACAAAACAAACAACTTTTAAACGATAGAGTAATGTCGCCGGAAAACTGCCCATCACATGGTTAATTTTTTATTTCAAAAATTTCAGTTTAATTGCTTGTTTCAGTGTTTTGGACACGCCAGTTAAAAATAGTAGATTCTTGAGTTTTTTAAAGTACAAATAACGGCCTTGATTGTCTTTAGAAGCTCAAGTTATTCAACGTCATTGTCTTTCTGTTTCACTTATTTACTGTTTGTTTTGTGAATGGTGTAAGGGGTCAGAATAATTAATGGCACAATCGAACATACGTGGGGTGAAGGTACATTGAGAACTCAATTAAAAATCACGCTAGGCCTTCTTCTATAACTTAATTTTCACACATCTTAATCATATTAAGCCAGAAGTTTGAGGTTTTATTATTGTTTTTTGTTGTTGTTGCGTTTTTATAATTATGTTTGGGTCTCGTACTATCTTCTCACACAACGATGCAGTGACAAATAATTTATTTGTTTTGAATTTTTTCGCGCAAAGCTACACTATGGTTATCTACGCTAGCCATCCCTAATTTAGCAGTGCAAGACTAGAGGGAGGACAGCTAGTCTTCATCATTCATCTATAACTCTTGGGCTACTCTTTTACCAACGAATAGTGGAATTGACCGTCACATTATAACGCCCCGACGGCTGAAAGAGCCAATATGTTTGGCATGACGGGGATTCGAATATGCGACCCTCAAATTACGTATCGAAAATCACATGACCATTCCTGGCCTCAGTGACGAATAAACAATGTCCACAGACAATCAATGGGAGATTACACAGGCCTGCAAATTCAGACTTCATAAACGTTGGTTTGGTTTTAATAATAGAATTTAATAATTCAGCTACGCTGATTTCTAAAATAATATTCATTTTTCTATCATATAAGGATATTTTTTACAAATCGGTAGCAAAAAATTCTTACTTAGATCAAATTATTATTTCTTTTATCAAAATGAACATTTTTTATTGTTACGTTTGAGTTCCACAACGATCGATAAGACTATCACGTTGCGATTGGTCGAGAGAAATCTATAGTCAGTGGTTGTCAACATTTTAAGCATATCAAAATGTGACCCGATTTCAATAAAAATGACCCACTTATGTTAAAATATATATGACGTTTTGTGAAAAATTTGTACATGATGAAGAAAAACTGATATCATTTTCGGATTCATCGTATAGGAATCACTATAACACGTGTAAACATTTCAAGAAAATAAAATTATCGCAGGCCTGCGTTATTACAATAATCAAACGTCTTAGAATTTCTATTAGTACAAAACACTTCAAGCCACTTTTCTCCCCTGTGAATACTAACATAACTATTCATATCTTAATATTTTAAACGAGGCTATAATTCGATGAAATGCTGCCATAGTCTTGCCTTGACAATAAAAATAATATTCCGAAGAACACATAAGTCCCTGTTTTATAAGTGACTAAAATCCAGGTAGCTAAGCTCAACGACTAAGGTAATCGTCTAATCACAGTTGAGAAATTTTCTTTAACTATAAATGGTATGAGATGAAAGGCCTCTGGAGAAATGAATTATTCATAGGGATTACTCCATACTGTCCTCTTCTGTTTACATCAAAGGCGTGTTGTCCATAAACAGTTTTCATACATATTAATGATGCTGGTAATGGAAGGAGGGACCTGTCAGCATTGAATACCAAGTTGATTTAGAAGCAGCTTATACCACTACATTTCTAATTCAATTAACCACCATCGATACTAGCCCCATGCTGTTATCAGCTTCGTAGATCCACGTGCACAGTGAAAGACCGCGACTGTCCCTATGGATTTCCTTTATCAGAAGGTTCAGTCATCAGCTCTGAATTCAATTTGGAAATTTGCTGAGTGGTCAGATCTTTGACAAACGTTCATCATCGAGCTAATGTTTTTAACGTTTTCATAGCGTTATTTCCTGTGTCTTAACTCTATATGTCCAGGAACACACCAGTAAGTTAGAGGAAGTTACATCAGTAAATCGGTAGGAGTTATATCAGTAAGTCGGTAGGTGTTGCATCAGAAAGTCCACTCTTTAACAATCACATGGTTATTGTATTTGTTGGAGCTATAAAAGTGGATTTGAAAAATCCCAAACAATTGAAGTAAAAGACAAAATAATGTTCAGAAGGTTTTATTTATTCATTAACTTTTAACGTTAGAGAGCTTGAGATGCTGTATAATTTATTAACTTTAGAGGCCTTAAGATGCTGTATAATTTGGCAATATAAAGGCAAGTTGATATTTATTTCAATGACGTGTTTCAAATAGTTTCTGTTTTTGGAAACCCTCAACAACACTGGTTTCATTGAACATGTTACAACAAGGGAGCTGCTAGACCACATAACACAGAAAACTTCAGAGCTTCAAATAGTTTCCTACAACGACGAAGTTGTTTAATCGAGTTTTTTGTTCTAGAAACTGGTAGGGATAACGAAAACCGAGTAAATTATAATATTGTTAACTTTAATGATGTAATAATGCTACCCTCATAAACAAGGAAATTGTTAACCTATGTGCTGTGAATAATGTTAACCTCAAAATATAAGGAAACTGTTAGCTTCAGTGATGTAATAATGTTAAACTAATAAATAAGGAGATTATTATATATTAGTGATGTAATAATGTTAAAGTCATAAGTTAGGATACTATTAATTTTATTAAACTAAACTTGTTTAAAAAAGTATATTTTATTTACTCTTTAAAAGAATGATTTTTGTCTATCTGTTTCATGTAAATAAAAAAACAGTACACAGTAACGAGACATGAGTAAGACAGAAATAAAAATCAGCAGGTGAGGTTTAGTGACAAAGTTTCATGGGAACAAACTAGCACACAGTAGCGAGACATGAGTAACACAGAAATAAATATCAGCAAGTCTCGACTGATTCAGAATACCTTGTCACTGTGAAATACTAAATACACTCTTTATTTACTAACTATTAATTAGTTCGTTCTAAAATGTTTTATCTGACTTAATGTATTTTTACATTTAATTGCTAACTGTAAATAAAACTTTATGTTCTTGGTGACGAATAACCCACTTGAAATAAAAATGTATCTTAGAACAGCTGGTATGGGTATTAACACTTTTATTGATAAGCAGAGAACAACGTCTTTGTTAACCTGAAGATGACCTAGAAAGGTCAAAACGTTGTGTTCTGTTTATCCATAGCAGTGTTAATATCCATACCAGCCGTTCTGATATAGAGAATTGCATGTTGATATAAGTATGTTAACGGTTCGTAATTTAAATAGAAAGTTAGTATCTAAGCTTCATTCAAATAACCTGAAACTGATATATTTCAATAAAAATACGACTTCTAGGACATCTTAAACTAAATATATATATCTGTTGTTTTTAGAGCTGAGTTTGTTTTGTCACAAATTATATAAATTTAGTCAACTGAATAAGACTTTCATTAAATTTCTTATTGTTTCATGAAAACTATAGGAAGGAAACATTTGAAAGATTATTAAATTAAACACCTTTGTTTACGATCAGGATTAAACGTTCTCTATAGAAACATTAGTTGATTGTCTTTAAGGGCACAGCTACGTAATGAACAGTCTGTGCCTTCTCCACCAGGGATATTGAAAAGTGAGTTTTAAGAGTCGTAAGCGTGTAGACTTGCTGATGAGCCACTAGGGGGCTGGCTATAAAAAGAAAATAAAGTAAGAGCTGGAAGAATAGCTTTCAGTTTTAAAATTTATAATCATTCATATTTAAGAACCAAATAAGTTTAAACATTACCAGTCGAAGATAAGAAACCTTAATCAGGGTTAGACACAGCGTACGAACAAATAAACAAATGTAACATGAGATTTAAAAAAATAACTGTGATTTTAAAATTACTGTGTACTAAACGTGTACTAAGAATGACCAGTGAAAAGAAAAACTATTGATAGCTTCAATACAGTTAGTTAAATCCTATTAGAAATGGTAACCGTATTACTTTTTGTAAGCGGATATTTTTAGACTAGTCAAAAACTAAAACTTATTAAATTTAAATATTCCCATATGCACCCACATTCTCCCACTTCGAAAAAGGCATAAGAAAAATAAAGTGAAACCAAAACATATCTTGATCAATATCTCCTTCACCTAACGAGTGTAAACATGTTACATATTGCTGCCTTTGAATAAAAGATTAAAACATACGATAACTTTATGATCTTATACACACCCGTTCTTTTCCATACAGATAATTGGTACATTCAGCCTATTTTGTAATAATTCAAAGAATATATTTTTGCTATTTCTTATTTATTTTTCACGGGAGTTTTCCCGGCTTTCATATTGTGATCCTAACTAGCTTGACGTCATAATGATACGTATGATGTAGTGTCTCACACATACACACACGATGCCATGCCTTATGTGGTCCTGCAAGCTCCTTCCTCGACATGCTTTTATGTAGCAGCAAAAAGTGACGAAATTCCGGAGCTATTTACCTTTACGTTAGAAATTAAATTCAATTGAAACGGGAAGGAGCAGTCAAAAGAGGAAACATCATAAGAGAAAAAGTGGAATTCGACTTAAATAACTCGGGAAGTTTAAAGAAATCGATCGTTGCCAACTGACTGACCATTCAACACCTGGATTTTATATATATATTGATGATGTTATTAGGGACTCCCCGAAACAGGTTCATAATTTCGTGAATTGCATGTACCCAACTTACTGATTTCTCTTCACGTACGTAAAAATGCTTATCAAACCTATTTTTTTCTTTCATTAGTTTAGATAGGTTTAAATCACGACTTTTGTCGCTGGAGTTTTCGCAGTTTGTTTCAAGGAAACGAGTTAGCATACATTAGTGAGATGTGTGCACTGTAGACATAACCAGCTATCTTATTGTTTTTAACGAATAGCATGTTTAGAGACATAAATATGAAGTTCTTTGTTTTATTTTTTATTGGAACAAAACTCTGGTAGATACGTAAGTTTATAAATAAAATAATTCTAGACTTAATTTGAATTAAATAACACCTTGATTATTGTATGCAAAGTTTCACATTGGGATATCTCTCCATCACAAGCAGTTGAACCTGGATGTTTTACGACGTATGTCCGCAGACTTACCGCTGGCCCACTATTTTACACTAATTATTAGAACGTTAAAATGTTAGTATAATACCGAGATATGTCTGATATTGAATTATATCATACTTCGGTTAAAGTAAACACTTTACAATTTAACGCTTGTTAGATAATCACTGGCTTTGTTATTTGTTTTGCTTTATTTTTTTAATTTCCTAAGAAAGATATCTTGATAGCTTGAAATAGAATAATAATTTGCTATTAAAACCCGCCAATAAGTGTTACAATCGAGATTGTTATCTCATGTTCCAAAGTTTCCAAGAACTAACTAAATAATGGTCTGGGAAAATGTAAAAACAAAACGAAAACACGTCTAACCATTTGTAAGCTCGAATGTTAATGTCTTCCAACAATTGAGGTAAGCAAAAATTTTCTTTTCTTCCGATATCATGACGATTCCAGCTAAAACCATTCGGACAGCTGTAACATGAGATCGGTTGTAGCTTCACTTATTAGAAGAAGTAGACATGAAGGATGATAACAGAAAGGATATCATAAGTAACAGCTGGAAATCTAATAATATTCCATTTATTAAAGCATCTCCAAAAATGGAACTTGTAGAGGAAACAAGCTGAATCCATGGACTAGTCGTCTTTACAAGCTGTGGGCTTTGGAAATGTTTGTGTTATAGGAGGTAATATCAGACTATTGAGCTTCTAGATTATTGGTACTTCCTAATTTATTTAAATATATGAACTACATTACGATGTGTTCAGAGACATATTAAAGTTCATAAAAATCAAACTCTTTGCTTTAGAGAAAAAATCACATTCGGCTTTTATCTGCTATGTTCATTTGGGAATCGAATCTTGTATTTTAACGTTGCGAAACAGTCGCATTGGTCACAGTTTATTCACTCATCGTTTTCTTTTATCTTGAACTGATGCACAAATGTGTGGTCTGTGTGATACTCAGGTCACAATAAGCCACAGTTTAGCTGTCGTTACAACTCTCAATGACAGCACCTTTTTAGACATGTTTTGTCCACACGTTTACCCCTGACGCTGGACAGTGTCACCATCGCCAGTGACATTGTCCACCTTACAAATGTTTTTAACTTTATAAGGGCCATTGGCCTTTTAAACTCTATTTAAGTTTTTAATTCAAAAATTGGACTTTGTTTCTTTTTTAATATTATTCCTTTTTACGAATTTTAATAATTTTACTTTTATTTTATTTTTTTTTACCGATTGTTTGACGTAGATGGCCTAGTTCCTTTGTGCCATAAAACGCCAAACAACCAACCAATCAACTGATTTCAACAATTAATCAGCTGTAGACTGACAGAATGCACTTGAAGAATAAAATCGAAACAAAATCAGAAGTTTCTAGACTAAAGATTAATGTAGAAACAATATCAGTAATAACCATCGGCCAATAGCAACAAGGGACAGATGGCGTTAACTCGTGAACAAATTATCTTCATTCTTTATAAATGCAGGTTTCTACATATTACTACAGCAAAGGGAAAATCAAGGAATGTTTAAAATGATAAACTATTTTTTTCAGCTAACCGAAGAGTTTGTTGTTGTTGTTTTTTAATTTTGCGCAAAGGTACACGAGATCTATCTGCACTATCCGTCCCTAATTTAGCAATGTAAAACTAGATGGAAGGCGGCTAGTCATCACCACCCACTGCCAATTCTTGGGAAACTCTTTTACCAACGAATAGTGGGATTTACCGTAAATTACAACGTCCTCACGGCTGATAGGGCGAACATGATTTGTGTGAGAGGGAATTCGAACTCACTGTCCTTATATTACTAGTGGAGCGCCCTAAAACCTGGCCATGCTTGGCCAAGCCAAAAAGAAATTGTTAAAGTACGTCAGAAAAATCCAGAATTTGGCAGATAAAAAGGAAATCTGAGAGATGTAAAAAAGGTCTAAATACAAATCCTACGATGTGTTGTCAATATCTTATCTTATCGGCACAAACAAATATCATGGTGATACTTCCCAGATAACTTTTTTAGTATATACATATTAACCACGTAATGGAAGTGGTCAGATTTATGTAGCTGATCATTACAGCTTCACAGATCACTTGCACAGTAACACAACAGATTCAAACCAAGACTATAACATTCTCCATATAAGAGGTTTCAGTCTTTGGAAGTGTGTGTATTCAGAAGTTGTCATAAGTTTGCTTTGTCTTTTGCAACTAGAAGTTCCATGTTTCAAATTACGCTTCTACCAACTTAACCGTATTTTCAAATGTTTAGCTGTAGCACACTGATGACTTTTGTTGTTGTAGTCAGTACCAAAAACACATACAACTTATTTGGTGAGGTAAGGAGTGTAAAAGTAGTGTTCAGCTGAAGTTGATAATTGAAGAAAAAAAGGTAGATACTGAGGCATCAGACGGAAAACTGATGATACTGAGGCATCAGCTACTTGCACTCACTTCTGTATTAATCTGCAGCACCATGTGTTATGAGGTGAGAAATTATTTCCACACACTAGGCCTACGCCATTCACTCACCATCTCTGACAGAACTGCTAGTGGTACGTATAGAATCGAGTACGTTGTCAGCCTACTTGTAAAATCTAAGAACGCAATCGCTATTGAACGCGATGGCAAGAGAGAATAGTACATCATCAAAGCGCCTTTTGTGTTTTTCCGTTTGATACGGTATTACAGTAATGACAATCAAGATATAATCTAAATGTATCTTGCTTACATTCACTTTGACTTCTTTCCAGATAGGCATATAAATATTATTTACTAAGATTATCTGCTCTAATACAGGTTCGATACCATATATCCTTACCAGTTCAGTAAGCAAGTGTATACGTCTTTACATTAAGCAGGTTTAAAGATGTTCGTTTAGCAAACTATGTTGTCCTGAAAAGAATAACTGGTCAACCTATAAACTCTAGACACAAGCAGGATCAGGTCATCATGACTAATAATGCAGGCCAGTCATAAAAGAATAACTGGTCACTCTGTAAAGTACTATTAAGTAAGTTAAGCACTAAATCTGAAAATTTGTACTCTAATATGATCAAACTATTCTCCATTTTCCTTCTTTCTTTAGGACTGTTGGTTTTCTCTTCATTCTTAAGTTTAGTAAATCATCAAGTATTGTTAGTTAAACTGTTCAATTTCTGATCGTTCCAGGGAAATTAATATATTTCTTATAAAAAAATCAATTTTTTTAAATTTACATCATACTGATAGTGATGTAAAGTTTTGTTTTGATTGAAATTAATTTCTCTCTTATTTAACTCAAAAATCAATATCACAGTACATTTTTTCTGCTGTTGTTTTATATTGTTTTAGACCAATCTTTTAACATGATTAATCGTCACATTATTCCATGTACATAGAGTTTATCTGTAGAGTTGGTTGGTTGGTTTTTTGGCTCTAAGCTACTAGGCTATCTGCGCCCGTCTGTGAAGTACTATACAGTTTTATTAAACGACACGATGTTGATAAAAAGTAGAAGGACGTGGAGTCACTTGATATTACTGAACACGGTTTTGTATAATACATCGTGCTCCTTCATTGATCTTTGAACTAATTAAAACTGACGTTTGGTAGGTCGTTTCGGATACTCGAACAAAGTTACACAAGGACTATTTGCGTTAGCTGTAACTAGCTTCGAAATAATAAGATAGAGGGAAGGCAGATAGTCAACATCACCCACCGCCAAGTCTTGGACTATTCTAATTGAATGCTGTAATTTGACCGGCTCTCCCACTGCCCTAGTGGGCGTGGAACAATTCTGTAATAATCAAACGCTAACCATTGAGCTTGAGATTCACAGTCTGGAATGATAAAAATTAAGCCACGCTCGACCCACCACTAATGGCTGTGGGCTGTGACGTACAACAAAACTTTAGCAGATAAGCTATTAAAAAAAATTCTACCTTCATATCTGATTTCAATGTTGAATAGCTAGTTTAAAGGAAAATTACAATTTTACTTAAGTATAAATTTCCATCAGAAGTCTGTTCTTTGCTAAACGTGTTGAATCGTTCAGTAATTTCTAGGTGTACGACGTGGTTTCGTTGAATACATTTCGGAAATTTAAATTTTAAACAATTAAAAAGGTTTAGTTTTGGAATTTCGCACAAAGCTACTCGAGGGCTATCTGTGCTAGCCGTCCCTAATTTTGCAGTGCAAGACTGGAGGGAAGACAGTTAGTCATCACCACCCACCGCCAACTCTTGGGCTACTCTTTTACCAACGAATAGTGGGATTGAGCGTCACATTATACGCCCCCACGTACAAATAAAAAACAATAAATGTGTTCTAATATCACCAAAAATATATAAAGAAATGGCGTTTCTGTCCAAATGCTTGTAAACAGCTTACAGAATTATATCTTAAGTACATGTAGATAGATTAAACCATTAATACTTAACTACTTGTAAATAACTTAGGCTATTATCATTTATTTATATAAACATAACCCAGTCAAATGACACGTTGTAAAAATAAATTTAGAGTGATAAGTACAAACTAATGTCTTTAGTAGTTCAAATGTTTTTAGTTACTAAGAGAAACATGCACTTATAAACACAGTTGGTTGAGCTGTATGTTTTAGATATCACTATTTATTACCCGGAGTTATCAGCAACATCCGGGTCATCATCGTTATTAACATTTTCTTATTAATGTTTCTGTCCGTCATGCACAGAAAGGTACAGCATAGTAGAAGAACAAATAAATGTATACACAGTGTATAAAGGAACTGTAAGTCCGACCTCACAGAATACGATCTGAGTAAGTGTCAGATATAAAGAAGGTCCTCATAATGAAGAATTTCTTGAAATACGACAAACATTTAGCTCGCTGAAGTATTCCCTCAAGAAAGAATTGAATGAAGTCGAACCCCATAAAGACAGAAAAACAAACAGCTATAATAAAACGAGCCGGAGCTGTGATGTAAGATTGCTTTGTTGCGTTTTTCGTTTGAAAGCAATTTTAGTACGAACATAAGAGTTCTCTGGTGATGTTACTATAAAAAAAAATCTCATAACGATCGCTTAATTTTCGCCTTTGTTGCTGTTTTATACTCCCCCCCCTCCATCATCTATCCTCTCAGTAATATTATATTCCTTATTGGAACTAAAGTCTTAGCTGTCTTCTGGAAATACACCATAAGTGACCTTTTAAAGATATTTAAGATAAATCATTCACAAAAATTAAATTATTTTCTGTCTGAAATTCAGTTCGATTTATATTGTCTAGGCGTTACTCACGTCCTCAAAACAGGGTGTTTTTTAAACATATAACACTGTTCTATACTGATTTTAATATGCAAGTAATTTGCTATCTTACGATGTTATCACAACCTAGCCTTATCGAAAAAAAATAGTTCCATCCTAAAGTATAACACCAAGAAAAAACGCTTTTAATAGAAACGTATATCAAAGATCTTTTTGTTGACTTTGGCGCGAAACTACTTGAAAGCTATCTGACGTAGGCGTCCCTAATCTTGATGTTAGAATATGTCAGTGTTTAGTCGAGACATCTACTAGTATTTTTGTATTTTGTAGTATACAAGTTACGAGTTTCGGTGCCTACCGGGTCTATTAATTGAAACTTTCTGTCTTTTTCTATCTTTAATGTCGAATTGTTTCTTCACGTTGTAGATAAATTCTGAAAAATGTGTATATGGCTTCAACATATTTTGATCCATAGAGTTGCTGTCTAGAGAGCATAATCTTCGAAGTATTCCACGTAGATAGGCAATAACAACGAAGCTAAACTACGAGCCACTAACTCTAGTGCTCCACCCTACCGACGATGAACAGTGTAGTTAACCTCACATTATAACGTTTCCAAGGCTGAAAGGGCGAGTTTTTCGATGACGGAAGTCGATCCCACGACCCGTGAATTGCGATACGGGTACCTGAATCACCAACCCACACCAAGCCCATTATTTTTGTGTCCTCTTTGTTAATACATACATTTGGTAGACCAGGTCAAATATCAGAGAACAATGTTTGGCTGTAAATTATGAATAATTGAACAATTTCAATATACAGCTACTCGAATGTTTTTTTTTTCAAATTTATCAAAGTAGATAAAGTTTATTCTTTCTCGATAAACGCTTGATATATTTAATTTACAATATTGTAAAAAATCATTAGATTTGTTTGTTTAAAGTTAAGAAAAACAATACAATGGGCTATCTGTGCTCTGTTCACCATGGGTATCGGAAACCGGTTTCTAGCAAACATACCGCCGTGCCACTGGTAGCGACTGACAGTAAAATAATAAACGTACCAAATTTGAAAACGTATTTTGAGTTGTAAGCGTAGGTGTCATGGGCAGTTTTCTTTCATTCTTGTCAAAAATAATTTTACTTCAGACGAGATACCGCTCGTCAACACCATAATTGTTTTAAAAATTCTACTTTCTTCTATGTGCGTGTTTATTAAAAGTTAATGGTCACAGAATAAATAACCCAGGACTAGTCCTTAAGTTATCCCGATAGGATGAAATTACCAAAGAATTTTCACCAGATTTTGCATTCACCAACATTTCCTGTTTTCGGTGAGTTAGGCTTAAACAACATTGCTCTGTCTGTTAAGCCTTCCTAGACGATTATTAGTTCATACAATTGCACTCTGTACTGTAAATGAATAGTATTTGAATGCGATCGTTTAATTTTAGCTTCAAAGACAGTAGGTAAGGCTTTCAGAGGAAGGGAAGGTAATAGTGATTGAGAAAAAAGACATCAAGAGTCCAAATGTTTTCTTTCAAACTTTTTTTACCAGTAGTATTAAAAGAGTAAAATAATGAATTTCCAAGAGTCAATAAGTAGAGTTAGCCTTGTTTCTGTTTCTTACATAGAATCAAATAAAATCTTCTCATACAGACCTCCCATTAAACAAAAAAATATTAAAAGTTTCAATTGCTGCCAAGAGAAGGATACTAGCAATCCTTAAATCTCCTTTGTAAGCTCATGGTAAGCACATGACTAATTCTTTAAATAATAATAAATGCATTAATCTGACTGTTAATATGTGTGGTTTTATCGAGGGTTACTGTTTTGTTTTTAATTTCGCACAAAAGCTACACGAGGGCTATTTGCACTTTCCGTCCCTAATTTTGCAGTGTAAGACTAGAGGGAAGGCAGCTACTCATCACCACCCACCGCCAACTCTTGGGCTACTCTTTTACCAACAAATAGTGGGATTGACTGTCACATTACAACGCCAATACGGCTGAAATGGCTACCATATTTGTTGTGACTTGGATTCGAACCAGCGACTCTCAGATTACGAGTCGAGCGCCTTAACCACCTGGTCATGCTGGGCCTGCTGTTTTCTGACGGATCTTAACACCTGAGAGAAACTTGTTGTATCTGTTGTACCTGTTATAATTCTTCAAGATAGTATTAATCAAAATCATACTTACACTTTTATATTAATCAAACTGTTACAGTGAGTAAACCATGACGTCTCAGATCTGTTTCTCTAGCAGAATAATGATGTGATGAGAAAACATGAGGGCCATCCTGTGGAACAGCTATCCTGACATGTTCATCGTTATAAAAACATGGGGACCGCCCTGTAGAACAATTTTCCTGACATGATCAACATAGAAACATGAGAACCAACCTGTGAAACAGCTGTCCTGACATGCTCAATATAAAAACCATGACGACCATCCTGTGAAACAGCTGTTCTGACATGATCATCGTTATAAAAACGTGAGAACCATTCTGTGGAACAGTTGTCCAAACATTACCATCTTCATAAAAACTTGAGAACAAACTTGTGGAACAGCTGTCCTGAACTAATCATCGTTAGAAAAACCTGCCTTTCTGATTTTAAAGTTTCCTTCATGATCAAGTCAGTAACCTAACCCTCATGTTGTTCCTTATTTTTTTATATCAGTCGTGATGTATAACGCTACCAGTTTGGAGTGTAGAATGTTGATTAATATTCTTATAGTTCCATTGGGTGAGGAATATTTTCTAGTTGGAGTAGTCTCTGGATTATAACAAATGGAATTATTGCATCCTTAGATTGATCAGAAACAAGTATGTCTTCTCAAGGGGCTGAGGTGTTCTCGACAGAGTAGCTTAATAGTACCGACCAAGAGAAAAAGCAGAAATTATCAATAATCCTACAGCAATGACAGGTAAGCAAATTCTTTTGAGGAAAGAGTGTTAAGTGACCTTTCTTTTAAACCCAAGTCCACACCATGCTGAAACATACAAAATGAAATACATCTGAAGATGGAAAAAACGTTCACCAGCTACAGGTCACATAAACATACTGACCCCTGACCTGTTATGGTCCTGCTTATTACCAGAGAGATCATCTTTATATTCAGCTCTAAGTTAACTCCTTTCACAATAGTTCGAAAGTTATTATTGGGTGATTCATATAAGTTTAAAACGATTGTCTGGTAATGTTAAAGTCAATATTTTGTTCATACTCGTCAGTAGGTTACAACTAGCGTGGATATTTTAAACTGATTTATCATTTTCTGCACATGAAGAAGGTGAGTTTTAAATAATGTGTTGATAACACGTGTTACGTTGTGTTTAATTAAGTACATCGCACACATTTTTCGTAGTTCAGACCTCGAAACAAATTTTATGTTCTACTTAAGTGTTTCTAACAAGTGTTTATAGCTCTGCTTTTGTGTTGTTGAATTTCAAAATATTGGTTATATTCTCTTCAGTTATTGCTTAAAAATTATATTGATGTTTATATCACAATTGTATCGTGTACGGGCTCTCGTGCATACATCACTGTTAAACTTGTGATGTTAGTTATAGTATCTTGGTATCAATAAAGAAAGGTTCAACCAGCATGAAACTGAATTTTATTTCATACGCAAGTCGAACCCACATCTTCCAGAACAGAATCAGCTGGCGTGGAAAACTCTCGGGAGTTTCTCTGGATGGATCGTTTGAAGTTCCACCGAAGCCGGTCTTTCAGTGGTCTGTATCTGCTTTCTTTTGGTCCACCAGAAAAGAATCCAATTTAAAGGGTAATCGAGCTACAGCCAGAGATCAGCAGTGTCACAATCTCCGTCACTAGTAATAGTGCCTACTATATAGTTCCTCAAGCCTCTACATAAAGTATTTTTAACGCATATAACATACATGAATCACACATACAAATAAAAAACGATATTCAGAAAATTCACTCGACTCTTGCGAATGCATGTATGTACCCATACGTTAATAACACTGTACATGAATGAAACTCTCAAATATAAACCCTACTGTTGTTTTTATCATTTTAAAGGATCCATGAAAGCAGAAAAATACAATAATTTTTAACATTTAACATCAATGAAAAATTAAAGAGATTTACAAGATGGAATAAAAGCCGGAATTTTCAGCTTGAAACCTTATGTATATGTGGACTAGACACTGAGGTCAGATTGAAACCTTATGTATATGTGGACTAGACACTGAGGTCAGATTGAAACCTTATGTATATGTGGACTAGACACTGAGGTCAAATTGAAACCTTATGTATATGTGGATTAGACACTAAGGTCAGCTTGAAACCTTATGTATATGTGGACTAGACACTGAGGTCAGATTGAAACCTTATGTATATGTAGACTAGACACTCGGGTCAGCTTGAAACCTTATGTATATGTGGACTAGACACTGAGGTCAAATTGAAACCTTATGTATGTGTGGACTAAACACTCAAGTCAGCTTGAAACCTTATGTATATGTGGACTAGACACTCTCGTCAGAGACTCTTAAAGCTCAGATGTATATCAGCTTCGTGATTTTGATCTATCGAAAGACAGACAGATAGCAGTCAAAAGTTGTACTTTTACGTATCTTTGAACCGAATAGTGGTGCTGTAACGCTGAAAGCATCACCAGAGAATTCAGTGTCATGATGTCTCGAACCTCAGACTCTTCTAGCGGAAGTACAGTTAATTAACCAAGCTGAGGTTTACGAGCAATAGGAGAACACATTCACCCGAACAAAAACTGTACCTAGTTGCATACAGTGTGTATAAAAGTCACTAGAGAATGTCGGGAATTTTCCAGAACAGTCTACACATACGTAAAACATAAGTAGTAGAGGCTGTTAGTGGGGATGGGGGGGCAGAGGGGACACGCCAACAACAGAAACCCTATGATACTTAAAAAAACACAACAAATTCTGTTTAGTGGACCAGAAGGACCTCCTCACTGTTAAACCTTCCAACTGAATGGATCACGTCAGCAGTTTTAGGTCCAGAATGATGGTTGATTGCCTCTACGACAGTTATGTTTACGTATGTGATCACTTCCGATCCATGTTGTTCCATTTCTTTCCCGCCTCATCCCCCTCTAGTGACTTAGCTTTGTTCACGAGATCTTTGAAGTCTATTTTTATGTAATTGATATATATATATATTTGGTATTTGTGTGTCACGGTCATATCAGCTAGAAAAAGGTATTAATATATGTTACGTTTCTAAAGCAAAAACAGAAGAAATGTGGTATTTGACAACAGAACTTCAACATTATTTACTGTTCTTTATTACTTATCAGGTCGTTTGAACGAATATACGAATTAATTGCATAATTTACTTCTGTGTAGAAGATTTATTTTGATTTGTTCCATTAAATTTTAATTATTGATACCAATGCTCGTTTATTACGAAAGTAAAATTATTATAAGAACTCTATTGTAGTAGATTGAAATCTTTTTTCTGAAGTTTATCCTTATAATCTAATAGCATAATACGTGAATATACTGTCACCTTATCTTTCATAAGACAAGTTGAAGATTCCTTCTAAATTTCAGTGTGTGTGTGTTTTCTTATAGCAAAGCCACATCAGACTATCTGCTGAGTCTATCAAGGGGAATCGAACGTCTGATTTTAGCTTTATAAATTCCTGGACTTACCGCTGTATTAACGGGGTACCTAAATTTTGGTGATTTGAGATTTCATCAAACAATGTGCTGTTACTGACGCCTGGGAGCGGCAATATAATTGGTCTGAGTATATATTCCTTATACAGTAAACGCAAATAATAATGATTTCTTTTATCTCACCAATAAATATAGATTCATATTGTGTTTAATCAAAAAAGTTTAGGCTTCTAAATGCTTAAAACAACATTGATAAAAAACCTTTAAAAATAAGTTTTCGGATACTAAAGAATAAACCCACGTTCACTAAATTTGGATATAAAGAACGCTAAATAATAATTCCGCATTCGCTAAGTCTGGAGGTAAACAATAAATGATTTTTATTAATCCCTATGGTTCTTTATATTTGTTCCGTATACCTTCTGAATTTCATGCTATAAGTTGGTTACGTTTACCCTTCCTGGCAACGTGCCAAATGCATTTTGCACACAAGGTGGCTTTTGACATAAGGTTACTGGTAGGAATGGTGCTGAACTCATTGTCAGATGTTCAGTGCTCAGAACTTCGACAATATTAGTAAGGTGGTACTATTTACAGAGAGTTATATACAACTGATAATTCTTATTGGTGTTGAATGACGAACTCGGTTCTGGATATTTTTCTTAAATATATTCTTAAACTAAGTTTTAAGTTTTCCTTTATGAACTGTGTTCTGGCCTTTAAATCTATTTATTTATATTTTGTCTCATTTACATTTTATCCGCGTCTCTATGATGTCAAAGAAATACCAATCGAAGAAGGAAAATCCACCTTTCGAAAGTGCTCCGGTTATGGTGTTTTTTTTTATCTTTCTATCTATACATCTGTCTGTGTGATTAGTTCTACGTTTTTCTATTTCTTTATTCAGTAAGTCTATCCTGTCGTCATATGAAGTCATTCATTCAACTTTTTTATTTTCCATTATTTGGTTACGTCGCCACCTTTCACGTTTAATACGTCTTGTTCTGTTAACCCTCCTAGTCTATTTCTTTCGAACAAGAAATTTAAACTTGACAACTGTCAAGTGACATTATACACACGCTAGGCTTCGTATGACATGTTAGTTTTCTACTTTATTACTGCCTCTGTTTATAGTACTGAAAACTACAGATGTGTTATGGATGGGTTAATCTAAATAAAAAATATGCCACATATCTACATAACTTATAACAGCTGTCAAAAAAATTAAAACTCACACTGTTGAAAATCATATGGCATGAATATTCTCACTATGTTTCATCTTATTTTTCGAAGCATTCGACCGTTAAGACACAAAATGTATCCAGTTTTGTTTTTTTTGTCAGTGCATATGTCGTAGATCATTGATTAAACTATGTAACACAGATTTTGTTCCTGGATAGTATGTGTTATATCGTAACTGCTTATGTTGTAAAATTACAGAAAATGGCCATTATTCCCTTCAAACTTTGTTTTTGTGACCTGGATAATGAAATTTAAAAATTAACCTATTTTCTGTGTAAAAACGAGCAAATTTGCACATTTTCATTTACATAAGGTCTGAATAAAACAACATATAAATCAAGATTTACATGTATTTATACTAAAGTTAAACAAAAATGTTTAGAAGTGAGTAGTTTTTCGAGATTTACGACTGTAATGTAAATCACTTTCACATATTAGCCCCCAAATATAGTCTCCCATCATGTTTTCGTTATACGCTCCCAAGTCACAAAAGCAAAGTTTGAAGAGAGAAATATGTCTTTTCCATTTACTTTAGGCATAAGCAATTGGGAAATAACACTTTCTGCCCAGGAACAAGAAAAAGTAAAAATTTTGTTACATAGTGTTATTAACACACAGTATCGCGCACACAAGACTTATGTGCTCACGTTGTCCATGTCTTCGTTAAATTTACTGTTGCCAACGTTACGCAGTGAAAGCTGTACGTTTCAAGAATGATCACAACTTTACTGAAACAGAACTAAATATATCAATAATTATTATTCTGACGCTTCCCATATTTCAACAACGGAATTACATATAAGATACCTGATCACAAATGTCTTGGTAAAAATGAACCTGCACATCAATGCATGAGATTATATACATAATTACTGAACGTTTTCTATTTCTTTATATTTTGTTCCTGCACAGAATAGTTTTGACATCATATATTTTCGTGATTTGAAATACAAAAAACATTATCTTACGTAATACATTTATTTTTGTCTCAGAGTACAAGTTAAGCTACAGATGACTCTATTTTCTACCTACAAAATACGTAGCATTTTGTGAAATTCGTAATTTATTTTATATAAGACGTAACTTCCTGACAGATGAATGACTATCATAAAGCTGGAGCTTTTATCTGACTTTTGTTTTTTTGTTAGGGTCTCAACTAAGAAAGCGTTATAAATAGACCAGCTTGTCATGTTCTTCACCATATGACAGGACACCAGGGTTTCATAATAAATGTTAGGAAGCTAAAACTTATCTTCCACTCTTATCATCAGCTTCACTTTTAGTTCACCTTAAGGCAACTCTCTGCTTCCCTTTAGTTTTCCTTTTTATTGCGATTAAAAAATATATATTACGATTGTAGCTATCCACAGAGAGGGAGGATATGAACGGTAAGTAAGTAAATATTATTTATTCTGGAAAACTGAAACTTCGGTAAAAAGTTTCAGTTTTAATTGACTCTTACCGGAAACCGGTTTGATAAAGCCTATTTTTATTTTAGCCTCTAAAACCAGAAAATGTCACTCCTGGGTATAAATTTCTTTGTTTGTTTTGAATTTCGCGAAAAGCTACTCGAGGTCTATCTGTGCTAGCCGTCCCTAATTTAGCAGTGTAAGACTAGAGGGAAGGCAGCTAGTCATCACCACCCACCGCCAACTCTTGGGCTACTCTTTTACCAACGAATAGTGGGATTGACCGTCACATTATAACGCCCCTCTCGGCTGAAAGGGCGAGCATGTTTGGTGGGACTGAGATTCGAACCCGCGCCCCTCGGATTACGAGTCGAACTCCTTAATACGCTTGGCCATGCTTATATAAGATATTAAGTTTGTTTTCATACTTGTACTTTATTTAAAATTATTTTTATGGTTAAGTTATATGTAAATCTTAGCTTCTTGACGCTTTTTAGGCTATCTTTGTAATGTTTATTGAAGTTTCAGGTCGTGAGATGATTAGTATATTATTTTTATTATAAATTACGTCAATTAACAAACAAATTGTCATGGTTACTAGTCTATAGGATCATTTTAGTCTAATTATTAATTAATTACTTTTTCTTTTAATTTCGCGCAAAGCTGCACGAGGGCTATCTGTGCTTGTTTGTTTGTTTTGAAATTTCGCACAAAGCTACTCGAGGGCTATCTGTGCTAGCCGTCCCTAGTTTAGCAGTGTAAGACTAGAAGAAAGACAGCTAGTCATCACCACCCACCGCCAACTCTTGGGCTACTCTTTTACCAACGAATGGTGGGATTGACCATCACATTATAACGCCCCCCCAGCTGGGAGGGCGAGCATGTTTGGCGCGACGGGGATGCGAACCCGCGACCCTCAGATTACGAGTCGCACGCCTTAACGCGCTTGCCCATGCCGGACCCGCTATCTGTGCTAGCCGTCCCTAATTTAGCAGTGTAAGACAAGAGGGAAGGCAGCAAGTCCTCACCACCCACTGTCAATTAAGGTTAAGGTTTAGGCACTCGACTTGTAATCCGAGGATCACGGGTTCGAATCCCTGTGATACCAAACACGCTTGCCCTTTCAACCGTGTGGGCGTTATAATGTGACGGTCAATCCAACTATTCGTTGGTAAAATAGTAGCCCAAGAGTTGGCGGTGGGTGGTAATAACTAGCTACCTTCCCTCTAATCTTACACTACAAAATTATGAACGGCTAGTGCAGATAGCCCTCGTGTAGTTTTGCGCGAAATTCAAAAGCAAATTGATTTAAAATAATGAACATTTATTTCTGTGATCATGAATAGCATATATTGGTCATTATAATATATATATTACTCAGGCAAGGCATAGATTTTATAGCTTTCAATCTTGTTTTTTTACATCGCCATGAACTAGAAAATGACACCCACTGACCAGGTCCACCTGTCACATCCTGTCTTTTACAAACTGCCAATAGTTTTAACACTTTAAATTAAATTATTTTCAGGACTATGTAACACAAATTTTGTTCCTGGATAGTATGTGTTATTTCTTAATTGCTTAAGTACTGAAAATGACCATTGTTCCCTTCAAACTTTGCTTTTGTGACCTGGATAATGAAATTTAGAAATTAACCAATTTTCTATATAAAAACGGGCAAATTTATACATTTTCATTTACATAAGGTCTGAATAAAACAACATATGAATCAAGATTTGCATGAATTTATACTAAAGTTATACAAAAATGAACAAAAATGTTTAGAAGTGAGTAGTTTTCTCGAGATTTGCGACTGTAATGTAAATCACTTTCATGTATCAAACCCCAAATCTAGTCTCAGACTTTGTTAGACCAAGATCTCTGATCAAGTCATTGATGTTTCTTTGTTTGGGGTAGTATGGGTGTTTCTCACCAGCTTCACCTCTGAAATTGTAATCTGGATCTTCAACGTCTACCTTCTCTTCTGATTTGCTGTTTTCTCTCTGGCGGAGTGGGTACAGGGAGCTCAGGGCAGTGTGGCACTGGGGCGATGGATGATAGAAGGTCCGGATACATGATAATAGATACATTCTTGCCAGCCCGACAATTGGAAGGGCCCATCATACAGAATTTCTTGAGTGGTCAATGGGCTCACTTCATGGCTCTCCTTTCCCCTCTGTACCATTCGGCAAAAGAACAAAATATAATTGATATTATGAAGAATAAATTTATTTCATCTACAACTAATGTGTAAGAGGTTCATGCAAAATATTTTACATGTGATATATTTTCCATACTATTGGAAATTAAAAAAATTAATTAAAAGATATTTAAATTTTAAAAGGTCTAAAATTTGTATAATATAAAATCTTACGATTCAAGCAAGCAAAAATTGTACATCTTACTTTCTAGAGTTTTTTTTGCAGTGCTTGCAAATAAAATGAGGTGCCCAGGGTTTGTCTTGATCCCCGACAGACATGTTGAAATATGTCTTGTAGGCTTCACACATTTTAACAGATGCTGTCATAGAGCACTTTTTCGCTCTTGTCTTGATAAATTGGCCACATACATATCAGAATGCGTCTGGAGAATACTTGCAGCTTCTTGATGCCATCTCTGATAAAATCAGATAGGTCTATGTGTTCACTTAGATAGATAGAAATAAACTGAAGTGGTGAGTGGTGAGCCCCGGTATATATATTATTATGGAAAGTTCTAGAAATTGTAAAAGGTTCTTGAAAGTTCTCGCAAGTTCTACATCGTTCTAGAAAATTATTGTAAGTTCTACAACATTCTAGAAAGTTCTTGAGAATTCTTGTAAGTTCGAGAAAATTCTCTATCAGCTACTCAGCACTGAATCTACCAGGAATTTTTTGGAAAAATGGGTAAATTTGAAAATTTCATTACCCAGATTGCAAAAGCAAAGTTTGAAGAGAAAAATAGGTCTTTTTCATTTACTTTAGGCTTAAGCAATCGGGAAATAACTTTCTGCCCAGGAACAAGAACAAGTAAACATTTTGTTACATAATGTAATATGTACGTTAAAACGTATTTGACAAAATTTGAAAACAAATATAGATAAGTAAACCATTAAGAATGTATTTTCAATGATGATGAACTATCTTTTCATTGCCCCCTAGTGGCACAGTCTGCGGGCTGAAGAGCACAGAGAGGTCATTGTTTAGCTTTATACTTAATTCAAAACAACAACAATATTTGTTAAACTGAGCGCACCCTGGTATCGAACGGAAAGTCTTGTTTGCAACACACATTCGATTTATCTATAAATTTAGCATTTATTCTGGGGGAGAGAGGAGTTATGTTATCACAACTTCTAAAAAAAACATCATGTTTTATAGCAATCTAAATAAAACCGATCATATTTTGGATCCCAGATATCTCGTAAACTACAACAAATGTCTTAAGTACACTGATTTAGGAAGAATGTTGTCCATTAGGTAAATTATAGTAATTTGAATTTCCCAATAATATTTCCATGTTAAAGTTATTTAAAAAACGCAATAATAGTGCATTCTGTTTCTATCCCGTTAGTGCTATATTATGTCAAATTTAATATGGTAATTGACGCATACATGAATAAATATTCTAAAACTATTTATAAGAGTAGAGTAACGTATTTATTGTGCGGATTTTAATTAAAAAAACAAAAAAAACAGAAACCAAACTAAAAACATCTCACAAATGAGAGCTTTATTCTTTTAGAAAAAAGTTAAGCCTTTAATTTAGTTTCTAAAACATCACTGAAGAGAACATGATAAACACAAATATCTAGTATCACAGTTCGTAGCTTAGAAAAACTTATGAAGTGCATTTTGTGATTTTATTCTGAGTGGCTAATAATATGCAGCGTAGCACGCACGTGAAGTTCATGATTCGGTTTTGTTTTCAAATTATTGTCTGATTTTTTTTTTATCTTTAACTAATAAATCATTATTCTATTGCGCCGGTATTATGCGGAGAAACTTGTTACGAATGTTACACTTAGAGACCACAATTTGGTAAAAACTAAAACTTGCATTGTTATTCAACACTCGCCTGGCTTTACCACTTCTTAGTGTTAAATTAACCATTCAGTGAAAGCATGCGCAATTCTATCAAAATTCTCAGAGCAATGCGTAGGAAGATTATATTCCATGTACTTCAACAAATGGCAGCTTGAAAGGATAAAGACATCTCTTCAAGAGACTAGATCTGCAATCCGATCTATTGAATTCCTCGTGTGTATGCGTAGTTTATATTTAGAATTCCTCATGTGTATGTAGCTTATATTCAGACCTCATGCGTTTATGTCAAAAAATTTCCCAGGTGTTTTATTTGTTACTAACAGACTTATTTATATAAGTTTATAATGCTAAGAACCGAGTTTTGATACCCGCGGTGTGCACAGCATACGTATCAGCCCCTTATGTAGTTTTCTACCAAACAACAAATAAGTAGATCCTTACCTTGGCCACCTGAAGTGAGCCCACTTATCACCAGTGGACAATGGACCACAAAATGATTGGTCTGGTTATTTTTGAGGTTATACAATGCGATATCAGTGCACTGTTCACCACAGGTATCAAAACTAGATATTGTCGCTTGGCTGCAGGCTTAACACGAAACACTAGAAGGCACCACAAATTGAAAACCATTGTCTTATGCTACGAAGCTAAGGTCTAGATAGATTTTCAGAACTACAGTCAACAGTACAAAGGGATTCTAAACATAACCTCACGAATTCTGACCTGACATGTAATAAGACTGGAAAGTTATGGTAATTTTAAAGATATTTCAGATCAGAAATTGAGATTTGTATATTAACACAACACGAACAACACAGATAATTTCTCCTTCATTATTTCCATCTCCTTAGTTTGTTTCTGGTGTTCAAAGGAGAATTTTCAGCAGATCTATGATACTTTCCAACGCACCTGATTTTTATGTTCAAGAAGCTTGTTGTTTCCAATATGCCTGCGTGTTTTATAGAAACAAGCCAAACTAATCTTACATGTGTGAGTTATCCTTAGATATTGACAAAGGAAAATATAAACACGTGCGAGGGAAACACGCAATTTTCCCTTTCAATTCTAGACATAAATCAGTTTATATATTTATTTTCACTGTCGTAATATTTTAAATCCAGTTTTACACTTTTCTTGCCATAAATTTCTTATTGCTAATTTTTATTACATCATCTTGTTTCACAATTATTTTATCTTGAACATATCATTAAACAGCACTTAATCCATTTACACTTTCTATGATATAATAGTTCTAAGGAATGGTTAACAAAGCTAACCCTTTGTATAGCTTTTGTCGTTTCTGGTCAAAACAAAAAACAATTTGACATTTAAAACATAAAACCACATTGAAAACAGCCTGTAATTGTAACAAGAAAATAAAAAGGCATTTCAATTTGGCGAAAGCCCATATGCTTTCAACTATGCTTGAAAATCACCAAGTGTTTTCATGAGGAAAGCATCCAAAGGAACTAGCATCTTAACTGTACACGACTGATAGTTAGGAAAGAAGTTCCCACAAGTACCACTTTTCTTGTAAAGTCCCTCTCGGTATGTGACGTCATCTTCTCCAGTTTGTTTGTTTCAAACTTATTTCAGATTAAAAAAAAATCTCAGAATACTTTCATTTTGTCCTTACTTAAGTTTGAATTCAAAATACTCGTTTCGACTTGAATCCTATTAGTTGAATTACAGCCATTCTTTTTCGTGTGGGTTGATAATTGAAGACAAATGTAAGTTCGTCCTTTTACTAAAACATCAAGAAATACCAAATCTGAATCAGATAGATGTCGATATTGAAACAAAGTAGAACAAATATAACTTTTGAGCATGTTTCTAACATACTAATTGTAATGATATGTGACACAACGTTTAAGGAAGGGCGCGGCTAGATTGTTAGGGCGCTCTTTTCACAATCTGAGGGTTACGAGTTCGAATTTCGGTTACACCAAATATGCTCGCCCTTTCAGCCGTGAGGGCGTTATAATGTGATGGTAAATCCAATTATTCATTGGTAAAAGAGTAGCCCAAAAGTTGAATGTGGGTGGTGATGACTAGCTGCCTTCCATCTAGTCTTACACTGCTATATTAGGGACGGCATAAGTTATATTACCTCGTCTAGCATGAAAGGTGACAGCCGTAACACTACGGTAGATAGCAATTACCAATCAAAAGAAGGAACAGGCATCAATATAGAACGAGTTGGCACAACAGTGTTTATTGCGCTTTCCTTAAGAAAAATGGTATGTGACCTGTGTCCACATGAGTTTACGGCGTTTTCCAAGTGTGCGGTCCATCTGGCAAAAAATCATGACTCATTGGCATAGGCACAATGTAAAATACTGTTGAAAAGATGATAGCAACCATCACGCTATCGCTTGTCATGTTCCAAAATGCCCTTATCGGCGAACCTTCATGTTGGCTGAAGATACTAATAGCTTCAGCTGGGAGGTCTGCAATATGGAATTTAAAACAAAATGTCCTTATCGGCGAACCTTCATGTTGACTGAAGATACTAATAGCTTCAGCCGGGAGGTCTGCAATATGGAATTTAAAACAAAATCTGGCTTATCTCAGCATAAAAGACTTCAACATCCAACCGCGAGAAATGCCGAGCGAATAATATCTCGAGGAGTCAGTACGCCGTCAGTGCCCTCATCAGTTAATATGGTCCGAGGAGGAAATACGAACTCTCTGGGCTGTCGAAGTGGTATAGTCGGGCCGTAAGAATATCAATGTCCTCTGTATGGGACATCTACCCGAAAAGACACCTAAACATGTCTCGAATAAGCGCCGTGACCTCCAAAAGGTACAACCTTCTGTCCAAATGGGTTCAAATAACATCTCGAGTCGTGGAGATCCTGTTGACGTCGTACAGTTTGAGGAATTAAACTGGGAAGGGATAGTTTCCTTAAACCAGTTTTTAAATTCTGTTCGTACTTAAATCAGCTGAGAGATCAGAAGGGACTCGATGAATCAACGTGGCAGGAGATTGAAATGATGACCAAACAATGGGTTGATGAGCTTTCCTATTCACAAGAGTCTTGGAATCATGAAATAACTTCCAAGCAGACGATTAGTAACCCACAACCTGCTGGGAAACCATGCAAGAGACGTCTCCATCGAGTGAACGTTTTAAAATGTTTCAGAAAATGTTGACTTTGAACGTAAATGCCTAACTGAGATTTTGGACGGCCGGGAAGCCGTTTCATGCAACTTCAGTAAAAATCAGGTGAAAAGACCATTACGATCAGGTATATCGCTAACAATTACGTCAATGTTCACGAATACTCACTACCATCCAGAGCAAATAATACCATTCTTCTGGAAAGCGATAACACCAGATGTAGTGTGGACGACACTTTAGGGTATGAAAAAGGGGCTGCAGGTCCCGATAACTTCACCCTTCTGTTCCTACTCAAACGTCTCAAATATGGTATAGATGTTTCTTTAAGGAATATACTCAATCTAAGGCAGTTTTCAGGTCACATTCCTAAATGCATGAAAGTCAATAGGTCGGTGCTCATTCCGAAAGGAAAGAGTAATCTATACAGTCGAAAACTAGAGGCCTATCACAGTTTCGTCTATTGTGTTACGGCTGTACTCCAGGATTATGGCACATCGTCTCAAGCAGGCAGTACAGATAAATCCTAGACAGCGCAGATTTATCCTTCAGGCTAGACGTAGAGATAATGTCTTCCTGCTTTAGTCTATTATGAGGTAGGTCAAGCGACATGGGACTCTGGCTCTGGCTTTCCTAGACGTATCTAAAGCCTTTGACACGTTTGGCCACACATATCTGTTAGCCAGCCTTGCTATACATAAAATTCATTCATATTTCATTTATATTGTGGAAGTACAAGGAAGTACGACAACCTTTCAAGTAGGAATTCAGAATACCAACCCAATCAACCTACTCAAAGGTGTCAAGCAAGGGGACCCAATGTCTCCTATACTCTTTAATATCGCCTTGGACCCTCTTCTGCGTAAACTAGGGGAGCAAGGCCGAGGAATACTGCTGTGTCCAGTCTTTACCCTGGCCGATTATATGGCAGTACTGGCTAAAGACTATTCCAGCCTCCAGGCGATATTAACTATAGTGGATGAATAATGCTCGGGTAACAACCTCAGCCTGAACATCTCTAAGAGTACTGGAATGCTGATTGGTGGGTCTAATAAGACCTTCACCGTTAATAACTGCCTTCCATAGTCAGTCAACAGTGAAACACTCCCAGTGATCGGACCCGAACAATAATACCAATATCTTGGAGTCAGTGTTTGTCCATGGACAGGGGTTTGCAGTGAAACTGTAAAACCAACCCTTGAAAAACGGATAAACAATATCTCCAACACTCTCCTCAAACCACACTAGAAGATCGAAATGTTGTGTGCACTTGCCGTGGTCAGGCTTTTATACCAACTTGAAATGGGCAAATTAACTTTGAAAATGTTCAGAGAATTAGACAATGTAATCAAAAAAGCTGTCGAAAATTGGTGTCACCTACCGGCTTGCACGGCCGACGGTTTCCTTTCCTCACGTCATTGCAACGTGGATCTAGCAATTAATAAACTGGAGTCTCTTATTCAAACCTTAATGATCAACACGTATCTCAGACTTAACGTATCAACACGTATCTCAAAGTAATATCTTATTTGGCAGAAAACGATAGTTTGTTAGAAGTCATCGAGAGTATTGCCCTGAAAGTTGGACTACTGAGTCCTAAGCCTGATACATATAATTCTAATTGGAAAGATATGGGAAGGAAAAACTGGGAAAGGCTAGCCCTGCAAGGGCACAATGTACAGCTCTTTAAAGGCTCAACATTTGCCAACCACTGGTTACCTAAAGCAGTTAGTATGAAAATCCACCAATGGGTGAAGTGTCTTGCTGTAAGAGCTAATGTATGCCCTACAAAGGAGACCCTCAGTAGAGGTAACCTCTCTAAGAACAAAGAATCTGCTAAGTGTCGGGGCTATACAGCCAATGAGAGAGACCCTATATCATCTTAGCGGCCAATGCTCAAAACTAAAGTTGATGAAAACACGTCGTGACAATAAAACCTGTTACCATTTGATAAAAGAGGCTTCTTATAAAGGGTGGAATGTTCTTCAAGAGTCCACCTTTGAGACAGAAAAGGGAGAACGACCCGATCTGATCTTCCATCGTGATGATAAAGCAGTGGTCGTTGATGTGAAGGTTTGCTGCGAACTTATTTATGACTCTTCTTTTAAACCGTGAAATACAACGGAAGTTACACCTGTTAGTTTTTTTACTTGAGGTGTATGGTTTTCAAAGGTTTCGAAGTATGAAAATCATACACCTCAAGTAAAAGAACTAACAGGTGTAACTTCCGTTGTATTTCACGGTTTCCCATTGAGTGCCCGTGGTGCCTGGCTGCCTGAAAACACGGAAGTTCTGGCAGACCTGGACATCAAATCCAAATACTTTGAGCAGTTCTTGTGTAGGCGTAAGACATCCTATGAAAGGTGGATAGTGAAGAACATCTCGCTTGGCAGGAGCTGTCGACTGAGTCAGACACATTATTATAAATACTCCCCGTATTGATATTTCTAATTCATGTCAAACAACATCCGATATTTGTCGTTATTGTCGACACTGACGTTAAATTGGGTAATTTGAAATATCGATAATCAAATGCCTCATTATCTAATTAGTGACGCGCATGAATGAATTAACGAGATTCCCACTGTCCCACTAGCGAAACAGCCAATGGAACGGGCTTGAAGAAATCTGCGAGAAAAGAAGACCTTGTTGAGCCCATATTGGGATACTTGCTTGATTCACGGCGGGGAATCGAACCACAGATTTTAGCGTTATAAGTTCATTCACTTACCGCTGTCCCACCAGGTGGCATCGTAGTTCTGTTGGTTTTACAAGGCCTGTGTTCTATTCCTTAAAGCGTATAATAGCGTTGACTATCAGTTCTAGAACGTAGCTACAGCTGAAAGTACAAAGCATATTCATTAGCATCGCTTATGAACCTTGAACCCCAACTTTACACTCCTACGACTAAACTACGATCATCCAGTAAAGATTTTAATGTTATTAAAGGAATAATTTTAAAACAACAAAATGAAACTATATTTTGCATGAACCACACTAAACTTAGCTATTTAACATTTATAATAGGTTGAGCTTACGGCCCGGCATGGCCAGGTGGGTTAAGGCGTGCGACTCGTAATCTGAAGATCGCGGGTTCACATCCTCCGTCGCACCAAACATGCTCGCCCTCTCAGCCGTGGGGGCGTTATAATGTGAAGGTTAATCCCACTAGTCGTTGCTAAAAGAGTAGCCCAAGAATTGGCGGTGGGTGGTGATGACTAGCTGTCTTTCCTTTAATCTTAAACTACTAAATTAGGGACGGCTAGCGCAGATAGCCCTTGAGTAGCTTTACTCGAAAATTCTAAAACAAAACTTTTTTGCCTCTGGTGGGGCAATGACGAGTTTACGGACTTACAGCGCTAAAATCCATGGTTCGATTCTCCGCGGTGGATATAACAAATAGCCCAATGTGACTCTGCTCTAATACAAACAACCTTATTTAAATGTGTCTTTTGAGAATAAATGAACTGTTTTGTATCACAATTTGAGTTTTACCATTGTTTTAAATATTTAATTTCCAAGTAATCTAGAACCCGGAAACAAAACAATTGGCGAACCGTGCAAAACTTGGGAAGAAAGTCTTAACGTTTCTGCATTAACAATGAGTTCCTGTGTGATACTGTTTTAAAACGTAATTGTTTACTATCAAATACTACCTACAACTTTCATGACTCTTTAGGCTCTTATGAAGTAATTATTAACTACTACCTACAACTTCCAGGATCATTCAGGCTGCTGTAAGGTAACTATCAACTACTGTCTGTAACTTCCATCAGAATGCGTCTCAGTGAGGATTCAATTAGTTAATTTCAAATACTTCTCTTCTCAAACATGAGTCCTCCTCTCGCCCACCCACCCCCTAGCAGCTCAGATGTTATAAATCAAAACTCAGGGTTTCTATTCTCGTAACGAGAACATCACAAATAACCAAATGTATAGATTTGTGTTTAAAAACAAACAAATTCATATGTGTGATTGTTAAAACAAGAACGTTAGAAGAATTCTTTAATAAATGAGGTCTGGAACTCAGCAGTAAAAGTCAAACATATCAACGCTAAACTTTGGGGCTCAATCCCTACATACGACAAAGCCCAGATATCCGTTTGTGCATTTTTTGTGTTTATAAGAACTGACCAACTGCATTTCCATGCGTGCTACTTTAACACAGTACACGTATTTACTTATTTATTTTTGAATAATTAAATTGTTTGCGCGTATTTAACTGAAAAACCTCGTCAGAAGAATAATCATTCAAGATAACTTGTCTTGTAAAGCAGATATTTCTATAAATTAACAATCAAGTATGAGTTACAATTGGTTTTCTTTCTAAAATAGTTATAATAAACATGTATGCATAACCCATATTAATATTCAAATATTACCAGAGGAAAACAGCGATATTTCGAAATTATTTTTTAAATTTCTGCCATAGAAATCGTTTATAAATTTTAATGAGATTTATTCGTTATGGTTCATGCGTGGTCTTGTGGTTAGCGATGCTGCTTGTGTATCAATAAATGCATGAGTCGCGTCGCATTGCTGTTAAATACGCTCCATTCTCTCTGGTTAGTGTGTCATAAATGTGTCAGTCAGTCTTGTTATCTGATTGAAGAATCTTTGGTATAACCATCTACACCTCGCGCGCATAAGATTAGTCCAGGTCATCAATATCACAAACAATTTGTATCTGCTATTTATGACAAAGTTACTAAGGCCATCTGTAGCCGTTTCTAACTTTGAACTGCTGACCATAGGGAAGGCTTCCAGTCAACAGTACCCTATCACCCAACATTTATGCTAATAGACTGATTGTCACGCTTGTTAAGCAAACACAGTGTAAAATACAGGAAAATTTTGTGGTTTCGTACGGATTCGAAATCGGATCGCCAATTACAAAATTCAAAGCTCCTCTACTACAGGGTCAACCTACACCCTCACATTTGAATAATTAATATGCAGTTTTATTGATTGTTAATCCATGAAAAACGTCAAAATAAAATGATTGCGTGTAACTACGTCGTTGTTGTTTTGAAATCTAGTACAAAGCTATCGGAGCTCTGCTCACCACGGACATCGAAACCCAGATTCTAGTGTTGTAAGTTCGCATACTGGGGGCATAAATTATTTGTTTGTTTGTTTTTTAATTTCACATAAAGGTACACGAGGGATATCTGCGCTAGCAGTCCCTAATTTTGTAGTGTAAGACTAGAGAGAAGGCGGCTAGTCATCACCACCCACCGCCAACTCTTGGGCTACTCTTTTACCAACGAATAGTGAGATTGATCGAAACTTATAACGCCCCCGCGGCTGAAAGGGCGAGCATGTTCGGTACAACGGGGATTTCGAACCCGCGACCCTCAGATTACGAGTCGGAAGCCTAATTCCACCTGTTCATGCCGGTCCTGGGGGAATAAATACATCAATCAGAACCTTCATGTAATGACAAGAAATTGACGGCTTAATTCAAGCTTTAAAACTAGGGTTTTGTTGGTTTCCTATTAGTCCATACTGTTGTTGAAGTAGTATTAAAACACACTCAACTTGTCATATTATACTTTGTGAAAAACTTTATTCTTAACACTAGCGTTTCGTCTTATGACTGTATTACACATGACTTCTGTGAGACTTAATGATACTTACATACAAAGAGCAAGTTACAATTCAATTGTTTATAGCTCCTGAATTGTAACGACTCCATTCTGTCAAGGCGACTATACTTAAAACATTGGGGGCCGGGCGTGTATCTATAGTATGTGCGCTCGGACTGTGAATCCTAGGATTTAGAATTTTAGGTCTGTTTTCGCGAAAAAGTATTATAGACTTGGTGGTCGCAGGTGCTCTATAAAAATATTTGTCAAATCCCAGGAGTTGCAAAATAATGGCGGAAGGTGCTGTTTAATAGCTGCTTTCTTCTTTGTATATCAGCTGAAATTTGGAGACGACTGTATAAAAATAGCTGTTTGTATTGTTTTTTGTTAATCGATTGTTAGCGAGACTCCTTCCTAGCAGTAATGTCTGAATCATTAGGCGTAACTAAATGCATCGGAAACTTACAAACACGAATGCTTCAAAATAAACGCAGGCTCAAACCTTGGAGTTGGGAGATGAAATCCTCATAAAACAATTTGTTTTGGAGAGTGTATGGGTTATCGTAATCCGGTTTGTATAAAATCCACTTGAAGTGAACTGGAATTTAGGTGTCGCTATTTTAAAGAGCAATAACATTAGACTGAGCTGTTAATTTAGGCTTAGGAAATCCAGTGAACTGCAGCTCTTCCTGCAAATTATTATAAAGACTAAATTGTAATATCTCTCTTATTTTACTTTTGATTGTCGGTGGTTCTTTCCGTTCTGAAAAATGTGCCATTGACAAAAATTCAAGCAGATGTCTCTCAGCTCTCAATTTAGCTGCAAATCCTCTGCGTCAGTCTCTGGTATATTCGAGAAGAAACGTTAGGCTTAACAAAGTTATTGTTGACGTGTTATGAAGAAAAATACGTTCATCCTCCACAGACAATAGTCTTATCTTCATAACTCGTTCTTGCATAAAAAATGGAACAATATTTTTTTTTCCATGACAAGTTCGTTCTGTCTAATCGCTGTATTTTCTGTCTCCTGTCACAACATGTCTGATGATAAATATTGTCCTTACAGCAAAACGAGTCATAGATAAGTAATCTACAGAGAAGAGGGAGTTCCTCAATAAAGAATATTATGAAATTCTTTCGTTGCTATAACATTTGTTCACTGTCTCTGTTTTTATCCCTTCTATTCACAAAAATATTATTGTTTTTTGTAATATGACTGTGTACTTTATCTTCCATTCAACAGATGTCGTACTGGAATAACAGCAACAAATGGTTCTCATAACCGCATTTTTTACGTGCCAAATGTTTCTTTACAAACTGTTTATTTTTTGCAACAGTGTCTACTTTAAAAGATATTCCTGACCCTCTATATCTATCTTCGTTTTAAAACAGAAGAATGTATCCATCGTACCTAATAGTATGAATCGCGGTTGTAAACTCGCAGCTCCCAACAGAAAAAAAAAAAAATTATCTCGCAATTTCTAAGTTCAACCAGACATGTGGTGAAGTTTCCGCTTGTTATTTGGTGCACATGACTTCCCTTATTGCTGTTTTTTTGTTTTCCAAACTTTGTGTCAGTTTTCTGGCGTAAACAATGGTAATATTTCAGACCAAGAAAACTGGGCTTCCATTCCTTCAGTAAAAGAGAATTAAAATCAAATAATGTAAATTCTTGTTTTATCAAATTAATCCAGCATGTTTATTTTTTATGTTATCTAATACTGTCATTTTTTTTATCAACCTCTGGTTTTCTACTTCTGATTTAAGTTTTGGAACTTTATGATAATTATGCACGAGGAAGACGGAGAAAACCCTGGGATTGTCAAGAGGAGAGGGTCAAATCCAAAAACCAACTTCCCTACGTCAAACCAGGTGCCCATAAGAGTACATACCAGGTTTCGTTAAAATCGTCCCAAAAGTTCGTTAGTTATAAGCGGGTTCATAAGCATATATAAAAAGAGATTTTTATCATATAATGCTTTAGATAAATAATGGAAACGGGGATTGACGCTCTTGTAGAGTTCCGGATATCGGAGCTTGAGAGCCGGGTTCTAAGTTTGAATCTGTGCGATACCCTAAAACATTTCCGGATCTTTAAGATATTGATATGTTGTAAGAGTGACAGTCTAAGCGTGGCTAGTAAGCAACTGCTGACTGGCTACCTCCGTTGTGGTCAATAGTTCAAAATTAAGGATGGCGGGTAATGACTAGGATAGCTTTGCTAACAATATGAATACAAATTATTATGTTGACGTACAATAAAACTATTGTATTGTTCTGTAAGAAAAAATAGCTTTCGTGTTGATCTAAATTACTCAAAAGATGGCCAGATCAAACGTTCCTTTCTACGTATAATTATGAGAAAAAAGTTTGTATCAGTTAACCAGTCATTTACTGAGGTGTATAATATTTACGATTATAAGTAACCATATGCGTTACAAAAACACGCTCCGCGCTTTGTACTGTGGGTGCACTCTTAGATCAGAAACATATAAAGTAGGGCATGTCGGTGAGTGTGTTTAGTTTACTTTCTACCTTGTTTAAAACTAGGAACGGTATTTTTGGTAGCCAAATAAAAGTAATTTTCCTCTGTCGCCTAGTAACAACCCACAAAAATATTTTTCTGTTGTTTTCAAGGTGACAACCCAGCAGCTCTTCGTGATATTCGACATGTGTGGGTGGCGCTACATTCAGATGTGGGAAACCTACTAGGATGTATATCATGAAGATAAAACTTCAACATTATACATATCTTCATAAAGAAAATTTGTTGTCTTTTTAAGTTTATTTTTAAAAATGCAGGACTTATTGTTAAAGAAATAACAATTTCCTTGACAAAACCTTTTATAAATAAACAATATGACAATAAAACACTAATTATGGTTTTCAAGATAAAAAACAACGATTTTAAGTTTAGAAAGACTCACCTTGAAGTGTATATATAATGTATATATGTTTTTACTTTACATTTAAATACGCTTAAACAAACTAAAATCGCTGCAATTTTATTGGACCACATAACCCTGGAGTACAACAGTGCATTATTTTTCATCTTTTTAAAACTTGTTTCAGAAGCTGTGTCTAAGTACAGTAGAGCGTACGTGGAGAAGGTTATTTTGTGGTATTTTCTAGTAGCTTATTATTACAATGGAAAGTGGGGTGTTGTATAATGCATTATACTCATAGCTCTGAAAACAAACGTAATCAAAAATTAAAGGAGTTCTCATTGCAATAAAGGATCTGAAAGGCTGTTTTGAAGTGGAAATTATCTCAGTACATCATCCTTTTTGAAACTTTCAGTTAGTCCATAGAGCAGTTTCCTGGTGGAGAAAATGTGAACTTACATTTTAGCAGTACTTAAAGTACCCATATTTATAACATTAGTAACGTTTACCATTAGCTCTTGTTTCAAAGTGGTTCCATGTCAGAGAAAATATTTAGTAAAGAGAATTAGATATATTTGGCATGTTTCTAGGAATTATACCTCCTAGTGGTAAAATGGTATATCTGCGGACTTATATCGCTAAAACCAGGTTTCGCTACCCATGGTGGGCAGAGCACAGATAGCCCTTTTTTGTAGCTTTACACTTAATACCAAACAACAACTATGAATGGCCTATCACTTTTTCCTCATAATTTATATAAACATTTTTGGTTATATCGATTTCAACTATCATGAAAGTTAAAAGCTAAGTTTTTCGTTATGAACAGAACGCTTTATGGCATTACAATGCTTTTTATCATGTAAATTACGATTAGACCTGTGTGTGATAAGGCTTTTTTCAAGCTAGTATAACATTTTAAATTCTTTTGCCTAAAAGAAATTTTTCATGTTTCAATCTAGAAGAAATCGCGAGCCACAAAAAAAGACTCTGACAAATGACATGACTTACATATATTGAAGTAAGGTTTAAGAGAGTGTTAAAGATTTGTGGCCAGGGAGCTCTCTTCGTTGGCTGCGGCTTCGGGTTTGACGTGTTCGCTTCCCTGTGTGACAAAAGAACTGGCGGTGCGTTCTATCCTGCTTCAGAAAGGAAAAAGAATAACACACCAGAAAAGTCAGAACAAGTCCTATAACTCACTTGAAACATGCTGACTAAATCTATAATAAATGCAACCGAGAACGAAATATCAGCTTTGGTATCTAAGGGCACGACCCTGTACTTCTCGAGCTCGTGTTCAGTTACACGATATATTTATTTCAAAATCTTTAATGTTTCTAAACTTTTCAAATCGTAATTTCTGGATCTTTGTAGTTCCGTTTTATTTATTTATATTTAACTGAATAAAAGCTTTCAGATAATTGGCCCCTAGGTGTCTACTGGTATCTTTTTCCTAATAAACACAATAAGATTTAAAATAATATAATCTTAAGTCACTTTGACGAATATGGTTAAGCAAGATGCAATGATTAGTTGAACTTATTTATGTTGGAATAAAATCATATTGAAACATCTGTTTTGTCCATATAGAGAAATCGAACCTTGCATTTTAACGTTGTAAGTCGATAAAGTTACTGTTGTCTCACCAGGGGAACGTGATTAATAAAGTAAATTAAGTTATACAGTGCATGTTCATCATTTATTATAGACTTGTTGGCACACATGAAAAGGTCTTAGAATAAAAATGTAATTAAACATCTGAAGCCTTGGGTTTTATTGACACTCTTTATAATTAGAACATGTTCCTTTTGTAATATGGCGGATTTCAGATAACATTCGATTCGCAATTTGCAGACCTCGGGATCGAAATCCAGAGCTGAACATGCTAGATCTTTCAGTCGTGGAGACGCTATAATTTTACGGTCAGTTCTATTATTAGTTGGTAAAAGCGGGATCCACCAGTTAGCGGTGGGTGTTGACAGCCGGTTTTCTTCCCTCTAGTCGATAGTTCAAAATTAGATAGCGACAGGTAGCATAAACATTAACAAAAATAAATAAGTACTAGTTTACCCGGACGGACGCGTTATCAAAGCTCGGACATTTGTTTGTTTGTCGTTTGTTTTTGGAATTTCGCGCAATGCTAAACGAGGGCTATCTGCGCTAGTCGTCCCTAATTTAGCAATGTAAGAATAGAGAGAGAAGCAGCTAGTCATCATCACCCACCGCTAACTCTTGGGCAACTCTTTTACCAACGAATAGTGGGATTGATCGTACAATTATTGTTTCATACACATAACGTTGTTAACAATACTTTAAAATTTCGTACGCATACTATAAATGTTAGGAAGCTGGGCTTGTTGAGAGATTGAAAGTATAATAAACTCATAAAGTTCATTCGTTTCTAGGCTCTGATTCGAATCCCAAATGAGTCGTTAGAGTTATATTATATTATAATCGTAATGCAAATATAAATTTAGTATATTTTCCTGTACATCTTTCATTTTAATGTTCCTAGTTTTAACCTGAAATAAGTTAATGTATAACTATTGTTGTATCGTAAGGCATCCATATAAGTAGTATTATATTAAGGTATTTTAACAAGAAATTGTATTCAAAGTGATCAAAACTTGTAACAAGTTCGAGTAAAAATAAATGAGCGATGAAGTTTCAGTGTATGTAAGAACAGTCAGTATACGAAAATTGACAATAAACGTTAAAAAAAAAACAGCTATAACTTTGTAACAGAATAATAGCACAAACGTCCCCCAGTGGCACAGCAGTATGTTTATGGATTCACACAGCTAGCAACCGGGTTTCGATAGCCCTGTTAGGCGGAGTACAGATAGCCCCTTGTGTAAACTTGTGCTTATTTCTAAACAGACAATTAGCACAAATCAATAGTAGGGATTCGCTCGTATGTTTTCACTTACAATATGTGGTTTTCATAATTTCTGTCAAGACAAGTGCTAACCATACAACTTCAATGAAAATATTTATGACAAACTGTGAAAACATATTTTAAGTATATTAGCTATATTTCTGTATGACTGTGGCCGTTTCATATTATTTCCAATGTAAAATAATGGACGCGCGTGAGTCGAAAATTCTTCCAGGCTGCTTTAATAAAGACATAATCAATTTTATTTATCTTTTTGTGGTTAAGATTTTTTTTTTTCAGAAAGAGTTTTATATTTATTCATGTACGGAACTAACTTTTTTTTTACCTATACGTATAATAAATAACTTAGCTGTTTCAAGTTTCTATCTATCTTCAAGGTGGTTAAGGCAGTCGATTCCTAATCCAAGGATCGCAGGTTCGAATCCTCTTCACACCAAACAGTGTTAACAACGTTATGTGTATTAAACAATGAAAGTATTGTTAGCAGTAAAGTATGATATTTCTATACAGTTTTGATTTATCAGAATTCAATTAAAACACTGCGAATTGGTTATAAAAGGTATTGTCTGAACCTTAACATACAAACAGAGGCCTAGAAGTATTAACGTGTGCTGTAAATGCTAATTTATACCTAATAGCGCTAAGTTATCGTTTAATGCTTATAATACTAATGTGATAATACACACTATAACATAGTTTTAATTTCTTTAGAATTGATGCTTTAAATAAGTAGAAACCTGTTAATAAGTGAGATAAGTAAGTCTCACCAGTAATAGACTGTAATTTATACAGTCAGAAAACTGATCTTTATCTCCTCCTTTTCTTCTCATCCTAGTTGATCAGAAAAGTGATCTTTATCTCCTCCTTGTCTTCTCATCCTAGCTGATCAGAAAGCTGATCTTCATCTCATCCTTGTCTGTTCATCCTCGCTGATCAGAAAGCTGATCTTCATCTCTTCCTTGTCTACTCATCCTACCTGATCAAAAAAGTGATCTTTATTTCTTTCTTGTCTTCTTATCCTAGCTGATCAGAAAAGTGATCTTTATCTCCTCTTTGTCTGTTCATCCGAGCTGATCAGAAAGCTGATCTTCGTTTCTTCCTTGTCTACTCATCCTAGTTGATCAGAAAAGCGATCTTTATCTCTTCCTTGTCTACTCATCCTAGCTGATCAAAAAAATGATCTTTATCTCTTCCTTATCTACTCATCCTAGCTGATAAAAACTGGCCTTTATATCTTTCGTGTCTACTCATCCTAGCTGATCAGAAAACTGATTTTTTCTTTTCCTTGTATACTCATCCTAGCTAATCAGAAAAGTGATCTTTATGTCTCCCTTGTCTACTCATCCTTGCTGATCAAAAATTAATTTTATTTTAACGTTTAGTCGCCCTTACAAAACAGTCATTAACATGAATCCGAAAGCTGAACAATGTTCTATTTTACGTCCAGTGTTTGAGTATTTGCTTAGATTAAATGTAGTGTAGTTTTGAGCTTGTATGTTTCAGTTCCGATCGTGTGTCTGTCTTTCTTGTTTGATATTCTTATCCCAATGAAACATTAAATTCTTTGTTTGTTCGTTTTCGAATTTCGCGCAAAGCTTCACAAGGGCTATCTGCGCTAGCCATCCCTAGTTTAGCAGTGTAAGACTAGAGGGAAGGTAGCTAGTCACCATCACCCACTACCAACTCTTGGGCTACTCTTTTACCAACGATTAGGATTGATCGTCACAGTATAAAGCTCCTACTGCTGAAAGAGCAAGCATGTTTGGTGCGATAGGATTCGAACCCGCGACCTTAAAATTGCAATTCGAGAGCCGTAACTACCTGGTCATGCCGGGCCGTAACAGCAAATAAACCATGGAATTATTTTTGTTGGTTCCTCAATTGAACAGAGTTGCTTCTAAGTAACATACGCATTTATAATTCACTAAAATATATTTCCAGAAAATGTAGTCGGTATTATAGACTCATGTGCGCAAGAAAATTAAATAAAACATTTTTACCACCGTATTTTCATAATGCATGCAATAGAAAGTCAGTGTTCGATTTTTTTATTAGATATTTCTTGCGTATAGCGGTCAACACTTGTATGCTGTCGACACGTGAACAACCAAAAGTGTTGTGCTAATTTATAATGTTTTGGTTTTACTTTCACCTATGTATTTCTTATGATATTAATTTTCCTACCAATGACATCCTTGTATTTCCTGTTATTAAGGAGATAATCCACCAATGAGGGTATACGTGCTCATAAGACTATTGCTTGTAGCTGTTATTGTTTCTGTTTTCTTAGTTTGGTAAAATAACAGCTATGGAAGTAAAGAAAGCAAGGTAACAACATGCGGTAGTTTCCGTTACGAAATAAAAAGTGTTTAACGTAAATTTAGTTTCCTCGAAAATAAAGACATGACTGGAATATCTACCGCAAATCAAATGAAGTCGCTGAATAATATCTCTTCGTTTCGTATTGATTTTAATGTATTTGTAGAAAATGTCTGAATGTTTGAAAGATTTAAAAAGAATGTTTGTCTACAATACCCGTTGATGGGCACAACAACAACAGTAAATCAAAATTCAACATTTTTACGTCCAGGAAAACGTGAAATATATATATATACACAGAGTTAGGTTCTGTGGAAAGATGCTTGTTTCTAGAATTTTGCGCAATATTATTCGACTACTATTTTCACTAGCCTGCCCTAATATTGAAGTGATAGAGTAGAAAGAATGCCATCTCTCGGAATACGTTTTACCCACGGAAAGTGAAACTGACCCCCGACAGAGACGGGGTTCAAACCTATGATCCAAGCATCCTAACCAATAGACTAAACGAGGATTAGAAAGTAAACAGTAGCCACAGGAATTGTTGCAATTAGTGGAGCTGAAATCAACAGTTATCTCTGTTACGTCTAGATCATCAAAAAAATAGAGACTCTGTCGTCAGGTCTAATAAACCAGATAGCAACACGCCCAAAGAGCAGTTACAAAGATTGTTTGGCTGAGTGGAACATGAGATAGGAATATTACTACAATGGACGTCAACAAAAAATTACACTCTTGTCTTGCAAATGATGTATTTTCATACTTAGAATAAATAGTGTGTGTATTTTCTTATAGCAAAGCCACATAGGGCTATCTGCTGAGCCCACCGAGTACTTAGAATAAAACAAAATAGCAAAGCCTTGAAATACTACAGAACGAGAAAGATGAAAAATATTTGTCATGTCTACGAGATAATTATGTCATCCTTACGAGACAGTCATTCGTACATAAGACACCGATAGTTTTCTCTCATGTGTCCTTCTCAGTTTTGAAGAAATGATAAATAAAAGAAATAAGTAAATATTTGCATCTGCGATTGCTGTTGTTAAAAATTAACAACAAAAAACAGTTACTTGAAAATCTTAGTAATAATTCAAATAAAGAAAATGGTTTTCAGAACTTTAAAGATGTAATTGTTCATTAATCAAATTTTTGATATTTAAAAGATTAATTTCCTAAAAAAATTATTTCAAAATTTCCTCGAGGTTTCGGATTGATTTCGTAAATAAATCCTATTTAGGTACCGGAATTACAATGGCATGACGCGCCACCTGTTAATCAGTGTTTTACCTATTATTTCTAGTCGTATGCTATTAAAACTACCACTGTTCCTATCGTTCCCTCAAGTTCCTATGTGTGTGAATCCCTTCCATTACCGTTAATAATCTGTAGTCACTATTAATCTACCATGTACTTGGATAGAGTATAAGAATTCATCATTGTAAGTTTTGATTGATGTCACTGTTTTCGTTTCCTTGGACACCAGAAACTAAGATACAATAGATTATATTGAGCAGCAACATCCACGTGCTGCCAAGTTCGAAACAAAACAATGGTAGATGCTGTCAAAAGGGCAGGAAAACTTTGTTTGTGGTGATTGTTTGTTCTCTATATTCTGGTTGTTTGTTTGTTGTTGTTGTTGTTTTCATTAGAAGTGTCTTAGATGCCCCCTTCCCTCTGTTCGGAAATCATGAAAGCACACAATACCCGAGCTTTACTTTCATGTTATTCAATGGAGTGAAACAAATGAAGTTTATAAGTTGGAAAGACACACGGGAAACTAGAAATAAATTTTTATTCTAAGAAAGTGCTCTTGAGACTGAAAAATGCTGAATGAGCTCGTGAAATAAAGTTGATCCATAGTTCTAGATCCTGCGATACGAGAAATCAAAGATGATGCTTCAGTGGAATTTCTTTTGTGTAAATTTCATCGATTTACATTTTGTTATGAATGAATAAACAGTTGATAAATAACAAATAACAGAATTATGTTACCATAACTACAGAAACCAGCTTCTGATAGCTGTAGTGGTTTGTAGACTGGCGGTGTATTGTGTAGTTTTTTGTTTTTTTTTAAACAAGTCAATTGTTTAAAACTTAACTTCTGTAGCTTAACCTCTACTGAAGAATATATAAACGGTTATTTCTAAACACAGTCTTCTATAATTGAAATTGATATTTTGAGGTAATTTAAATTTGCTGTTAAATAACCTATCATACTTGTAATTTTGATCACGGCTTTAACAAGATGGTAAGGAGTGTCCAATAAATCAGATGTTTCATAACTTCTGTAAAAATATTGAATAGACACTTAAAAAGTCCAATACATTCAAGTTTGTATTGGACGTTACTCGATTAGTTAAAAAAATATCTCAAAGTCACTGCAAAAACCCACTACCAGATCTTAAACTAAGTTACAAAAGAAACAATGATGTTTAGTCGAATCGAAAATTTTTCTCTTATTTCATTTCTTTGTAAAATCCAACTTTCGAAATACATTGTGAAACAGTAAAAGGAATCATTCATTTAAACAGTCCTGCTTAGTTAAAAAGTTTCAAATAAATGACAATATTATCTTAGTCTGTAGTTAAAGGTTTTAGAGGATTATGGTATAGTGGAAAATTAATATGAAGACAAAGGTTATAGTTTTCTTTTAGCGAAAACAGCCTTCTGTGTCGTTCAGAAAATATTGAACTTAATAAGTTCTAGTCCTGTCTAATCTAGAAGATATTAAATTGAATAGGCTTAGTTCTGTCTAATCTAAAACGTATTGAACTTAATAAGGTCGAGTTTCGTCATGATAAGATCCAATTCAAGCATCTAGAATATTATCAGATAGGTTACGTAGACAAGGTATGTATATTCTTCAATAGGTATCCGAGTGTCTAGAGATGGCGGCAGATAGTCTAAGTAGCTTTGCTATAAATACAAGATGCATTTAAAATAATGTGCAATTTAGGAACAATATCTCTTTTTTTATTGAGGGGGGGGTAAAGTCGAACCGCAATAATTCGGACTATGGACTTCAAGATTCATGATTCACCACCAGTTAATGTAACGTATAATCGGTCTCCCCCACTTGGGGGCGCTTCAAGAGTGACCATCAAATCCCTCTTTTCGTTGACTACAAAGTAGCCCAAGAGTTCAGGTGGGTGCTGTTGATTTTCTTGCCTGTTTTTTAGTCCATCTGTTCACAATATGGAACATCGCGAAGATAACGGCACTCGTGTAGCTTTGCTCGAATTCGTAAAACAAATAAACTTTTTTGTTGGAGGAGGGTAGTTGCAAGTTATTGAATATTTTACTTCTAGACTATCAGTTCAAACAAGGTACAGTCAGACGCGGGTAGCACTCGTATAACTTTACAAAAATTCTAAAACAAACAAACGAACAAACTGTTGGGAGATTGAAAGATGTTGAACAGGTAATTGTTTTTTCATCTTTCTAAATGATCCTTAAATCAACTACTTATTGTCGATAACAAAATATTTTAACATATTATAACGTTTTTCTTTATTTGTTTCATGTTAAACTCAAAGCTACACAATGCGCCGATCGTGTTTTCCTCACCGTGAGTATCGAAACCCATCTATTAACGTGATAAGTCCATAAAATAAGGGTCAGAGCAACCTGAAGGCATCGAGTTAAGTTGTAAAAAAACACTTATAGATGTTTCCAGTATTTTGTCTTCTTGGTTTGTTTTGGTTTTTGAATTTCGCGCTCGAGGACTATCTGTGCTACCTTCCCTAATTTAGTAGTGTAAAACTAGAGGGAACGCAGCTTGTCATCACCAGCCACCGCCAATTCTTGGGCTACTCTTTTAGCAACGAATAGTGGATTGACCGCCACATTATAACGCCCCCACGGCTGAAAGGGCGAGCATGTCTGGTGCGACCGGGATTCGAACCCGCGACCCTCGTATTACGAGTCGAACACTTTAACCCACCTGGCCATGCCGGGCCCTTCTTCTTGGCTACAGTGGATGTAATTAATTGCTATTAAACACAAAACTATCCAATGGGCAATCTGTACTATATCTGCCGCGGTATCGAAACCGGATTTCTAACGTATAAGTCCACTAAAGGGTGAGCCGCAGTAAACATGTATATTGCTAAGAAGATCTGATTTTGACTTAACCATAACTGAATTAAATTACGTCAAGTCTTTAAATACTTTAAATTATTAGGCTATTGTTCGTGTAAAGCTATGACGATTAAAACGTTTTAACTATGTTAATCTCCAATAAATGCTAGATTAAAAAATGCTAGGAAAATATGCCAGTCATTCATCTTATACAAGCTAGATTTGGTTTTAATATGTCGTTGTTTAACGTATTTACTTCTGTCAACATTTTGTGTCACGGTAGACTGAACGCCAAGAGAAATAACCGCGTAAATAATAACATAGAAATTCCTAGAAGTAAAATAAAATGTAAAATAAGCTTTGTATTAACTAAACATTGGAGTTTGTTAGATAAATAAACTGGTGTAGACCTTTCAAGTTATCTTTAAAAAGCCATAAACATCAATCTCAAAAGTTGAAAATGACTAGTGAAAGTATTTCCAGTTCTGAAAGTTGAAAATAGTCTCACCAGTTCTGAGAGTCGGATAAACATGTGCAGCCACCAATACTTGGAGCTGGAAATACACTCACCAGTTCTAAAAGTCGGAAGAACGATAACCAGTTCTAACAGTTTTATAAACCAATCCAGCAACGTCAGCTTTGTAACTGTATAAAGAAAAAGGCCATCTCTTCGGTTCCTGTTTCATCTAACCATTCTGGCGAAGTTCACTATGTTGTTAGGTGAAAGTTGAAACTTTGTAAAAAAAAAAAAACACTATTAGAACCCTTCATTTAATTGAATAATTTTCATTAAAGATGTCACTTGACAAAAGTTTTTACTCTTAGTCAAGTAGCAAACCTCATACAAAGTACTCAGAACTAAATCTTGTACTTTTGGACAATCTCATCTGATGACTGTCAGCTGATTTATTGAGAAAATTCGTCGACCGTTGGTTTGGAAAAGGCTAAGCTTTCAGCAAAATTGAAACGGGTCTTGAAAGGTTCTTACAAGCTGAGGCATGTATGTAATTTAAAATGGAGTTTCCCTCCCTTTCAAGCGGAATGATAGTAGCCGTTTCCTCTCACAGTAACAAACTTTGTTCCTGAAAGTGCTCTCCACATGTTCAAAGAGTGACTTGAGATGGAAATGCTTATGGGAGTAGTGTTCATGTCAGTTGAATGTTAAGTATATCATTTAAAACATATGCACATATAAACACTTATCTTCTCAAAACTCCAATGTATGTTAACAGTAGCTTTAAAATGATTAACGGATTATGTCAGATGTGATTAAAGTTTAATCAATCAGATGGATTTTTTTTGTATTTATGCAGTGTAATCGGATAATATTTTCAGTTCTAACAATTTAACCAATTGGATGTATTATTTTATAAATGCGTAAGCTAATTATTGAATCTTTTAAACACTAATAGTTTAACTAGTCAGATGTAATGTTTAGTAACACAATAATCAAAATGGTGAATGTTTTAAGTTTTAATAGTTTAACTGGTCAGATGTAATGTTTAATAACCTAACTAGTGACCGTTTTTTAAACGTATATCGAAAACTTGTACTCTTAACTAAATGTTCTCATGACAAAAACACATCTTTAAACACGTATACGGTAAATGTCTTATGTATGTGCGTATATATATACAATTTCCAAAATAATTAATTGTTCTTAGTTGGTGAAAAATTCACACAATTTGAAACATTGATATGAAATATATTTTATGTAAATATAAGAATACATTATTTCCAATAACCTGCATGAAAATATTAATTCGACCTCTTACGATCATCTGTACCACTAGGAGGACGTTCGTGCTATTACTCACTTGTGCTTTAAATGGGCCGATAAGGACTTTCAGACGAATACGTAATCACGTACTTTTAATTTTTGTATCTTTATCTATAACAGTAGAGTTTTTCAAAAATTATAATTCTTATGATGTACTGCAATCTACGTGTGCATAAGAAAATAATCTCCAGCCGTAATTCACTGCACCGTAATAACAAGAGATATGTGCGTCGTTTGGCTGATGTATAAATAACACCCAAATGTTCTACATACAGCAATAAATTATATTTAATAGCCTGAGAAACGCTTTAGGTAGCATTAATACTGGAAGTCCTAGTTGTTGTGCAGTGAAACGGATAGCGCTGAACGGCTATTTCTGTGAATAGTGCCGCTATTCAAACTGTGGAGTGGTGGTTCTGGTGGTTTGAGATTGATTTATTAATAACACATCGATTTAATTACACGCGAACAATTGCTGTTCTTACGCATAGATGTTATCGAATTAAAACAACGTCTTTGTGATTTAATACAGAAATATAAACGTCAGAAAGTGAAGGCGCAACATATTTTTAAACTTAAGGAACCTCCCGGTCATTTTTAGCCCCTGGTAATGATGCAGAGGTCTGTACGAACATGAGTGACATGTGATCAATCCAGTTTCCTCTTTGGCTTACTAAACTGTTGAGTCAGCTAGTTCTCCAGAGAAAACAAAGTCCGTTCTTTGAAAACCATCCTGTTCTGTGAAGTTAATGGTCCAGCAAATCATCTTAGAGTTATTGGTTAAAGAAAGAATTGACGCTAATACATTCCGTGTCCAGGCTGATCATAAATTGTTCTCAAGAGCAAATGACACAAGAGAAGAATTTTTTCTCTAAACTACTAAGATAATTTCGTTTCCACCCGTAAGGCTATCTTAAGAAACGGGTTTTGTCCATTTCAGTTCGACAAATGAAAAATTGTCTTCGTTTCATTATTTCGAAAATTAGAGAGGGGAGGTAGCAATTACATCAGATAATTTAAAGACACTAGGACTAACTCCTTATTAGTGTAATTAACGTTTGTTGAAGTCATTTAATGAAACAAGTGAAATATTTTTCGATCATAAAAATAAACCCTAGAGGATTATATTTCGTCAGAAGGTAAATATTTAATGTGTTCAATGTGCTCGTAATACGAAGAAACTTAAATTTATTTATCGTTTGAATTAGTTATGCCTAACAAAGCAGTTTTAAGGTTTTAAGTGAAAAATTATAATCTCTATAGAAAAAAGCCAAATTCATCCCATGATAAATATCTTTGCTTAATGTTTGAATTGTTTACTCGAAATAAACAGAAACTAAAGAACTAAGATATTTTCAGAAAATAAGTAAATCAAACTTAATGAAACGTCACTCCTATTCGGAAAACTGCGCATGTCAGGAATATTGTGTACCGCGTGAAGACAAATAAAGGGCCGAACTCAGTTTAGTACTTAGCATATTTTAAGCTTGAATTTAAGGGTTCATGGTTCACAGCTTGTTCCTGCAAAAAACGCAATCTTCGCTGCAGGTCCACGAATACCCTATAATTAAACCTCGTGCATAACAGAAGTCCTTGTGAGTTTGTTATTAAGCACAAAGCTTCATAATGGGCTGACTGTGCTGTGTTCACGACGAGTATCGAAACTCGATTTATAGCGTTACAAGCTCTTATATTTGCCAATGAGCCAACGGAAGACACAACAATAGCTTTAAATTTAAATAGTTACAGTTTACATTCTTGTGAAAGAGTGATCTTTGTTTGTTGTTAAGCACAAAGTTATGAATAAAATATATGGTTTGTTAAATATCGTTGACACATAGTTAAATACACTGTATTAATTAAATGTACAATCATAGCTTATTAACAACGTGAATAGAGTTTGTTAAACATCGTTAACACATTGTTAAATACACTGTATTATTTCAGTATATTGGCAATGTGCATAAAGTCTATCTACTCATCACGAGTTCCAAGTTCATCTTTTATTAGCCATGTGTTTTAATGGTAAACAAAGCGTTCAAAAATCTTTTTATTCAAGTATGAAAATCTCTTCAAACTCGAATTAATAAAAAAGTTTCAAAAGATTATGCATGTTTATTTTCCGATACCACAAGTTATTATCCGCACTTTAAACTATGTCTACGTTAAAAGAGAGGCAGTCAATAACATGAATAATTAGTAGTATAATGGTGCAGACTGGTGGCTCTTACCCTCAGTCAGTAGCCCAAAATTAAAAACTGCATCAAATAACCTTGATAGGTTTGTCATAGATACAAATAACCTTTGTAAGTCAGCCATAGATACAACTAGCTTTTGTAGGTCTGACGTAGATACAAATAACCTTGACAGGTTTGCCATAGATACAAATAGTTTTTGTAGGTCTGACATATATACAAATAACCTTGGTAGGTCTGACATAGATACAAATTCTTATCTCTTTGGTCATCTTCATTTTGCTTTGCTTCACAAAAAAATACTTCATAGACTCATAGCTTGCTCGTGTCTTAAAAGAACGTAGGTCTAGTCTAAATCGATAACTAAAGAACAACTCATACTGGTTGAATATGTGGAAACCACTCTTGGTGGGCTTAGTGTTCTGCTAAGAACAGAATAGTTTCTGTTTTGTAAGTCATCCTTGTTCATAGTCAAATAAAATGGAGAAAATAAAACAAGCTAGAGATAAAGTTGACTTAGTCATGAAAGTTTAAAAAATGCCCACAACTGTATCAATTTGTGGGAAAAAACAAGAAAAAGTTAAAAGAGTGGAAAATTACAAGAGCGAAATTTTTTATAAGCTGCAACAAGGAAATTTTGGATAAAACCTTTGTATAGAAGCATGTTAGGGAAATAACTATTAAGTGAGGTCTTAAAACAATTCATTGCTGTATTTATTATAACTTACACTGCATGTGGGAAAAATATCGTGTCATTATTGTGCGTGCGAGAATTACATGTAACATAACTATTACACGTGAATCTGCCATCTCTGGTTTGATTTCATCATTTACATCTGAGCCCCTTTTCGCGCCTTTAAAACACAAACAAATTTAGCGAAATATTAAATTGGCTAACTCGGTAACTAACTGTATTTTCCTACAGAATTTATGTATATATTTCATTTACTAAGAATTACATGCTTTAATTCCAAACGCGAGATAAGCAGTAATGAAAGATGAGTTAAAAACTTAGTCCTCAAAACAATTAAATACAGACTTTAACTTCTTGATGGTTGAGTTTCAGTCTCTAACTTTGCAACTAAAAAACTGATGTTGATTTTAAAGTAATTTAATAAACGTTTTAGGCCTGAAATTTTTTAAACGAATTGAAAGTAACACAATAGATACAAAACAAAGTATTTCATAAGCTCATTTAAAAGAAAAGAAATTCAATCTCGCCATATTGCAAAATAATTACTACAGTAGATACAGTGTGTTTCAGTCCGATGGTCTTACCACTTTAATTAAACTTCAGATAGTTTAAAAACCTTTTAGTCTTTTCTTTCTATTTTTAACTCGTTTAGTAAACGTTAAGCAATTAGACTAATATATATATTTATATATTAGAATCCGGTAGCAATACATTACATACATTTTTTTACGAGGTTCAGCGGTGCAGAAACAGTACATTTCAGATTTTTAAGGCAGTCATAAAGAATAAAAGCAATTATATTAATTCTTTTATAATGATCGTTAGCAAAATGACATCTTCTGTGAAAGCTCGAAATGATTTGGAGGCTTGGTTTAGTAGTCGAGCTAATTTATTCACGTTTCATGGATGAAGTGACTAAATATATACCTTTATTTTTACTTTGGTTCCGCTTTTAAAGATAAACGTCGACCAGTTTGAAGAGACTTCAAATGGTGATAGGAGCCTTCATATTAATCTTTTATTCGTTGTACTTTTCTGATAAAGAAATTGACAGATGGATGAATAGGTAGCTTCATAAACTAGAGACTTCATGGAAACAGACTACTGCCAGTCTCAGCTCTTATTATGAGTGTAGTTTTTTTTTCCCCTTTTACAAATCACAATGCATTTTACCAATAGTCATTTGAAGGATAAAAAACAACTTTCTTACAGGTATAATTCCCAAAAAGAAAGTAGTTTTTATCACAATATGTTTGGTTACTCTTCCCATCTTTTTTGCGTTTTTTTTCGCGAATCTAAAGTAAAAATAATTGTTGCAATTAAAGAGGATTGCGTGTGTGTCTTTTCTTATTGCAAAACCACATTGGACTGTGTGCTTTATCCACCAGGGGAATTGAAACCCTGATTATAGTACTGTATATAAACACAGTTGCATCAAACATTTCATTATATCTTAATTTTAAGGGGAATTTTTATTATTATTTCTATTTAGCTTGTCCGAAGTGTTGAACGTCGTCTAAATCTAATATATTTTAAATAGTTCCACTGCATTCTTTAATACTGAAATAATATTTTTAAAGAATACTGTGGTTATATGTATATATATATATAGAAAGAGAGAGTTTTTTAGGATGAGAAAATTTAACGTTCAAACCGAAATAACTTATTTTTTCTGAGCAACTTTAACAATTTTAATATGTGTATAAGTGTACCTTATAATCGAAATAGGAAAGAAAAAAACATTTTCTCTTGCGTTGGAAATTACGTTCGTGAATTTACGCACTAACTGTTTGCATAACTAACGAATTCAGAAAGCAGCCTTAATAAAGCGCTTGTCCGAATAACCTTCGCTTTACTTATTGAAACGGAATGTTTTAATTTGTGTTAATATCGAATTTTTTAAAGAATCTGGAAAGTGCTCATTCGATAAGGTTTAAAAGAATTATATTTCACTCATAAGACTTTCGTTTGTTTTTATAATTCTCCCTAGCAGACAACTTTCCAATTTTCATTTAATTTAATATGTCGGGCACGGCTCTGTGAAAGAACTGTATATGTCGGAGCTGGAGAGCCGAGTACGAATTCTACTTGTACTTTAAGCATTGAATGCATTATAAGAGTAGAAGTCAATCTTTTAACATAAATTATGGATGCTAGGGCGCTGTTGATTGGTTGTTTTCCCTGTGAGTACATACTACATTTTGTGTATATATGTGTGTATATATATATAAATCCTGTTTTTCGTTGTTGTTTTATTAATTCACCAGTTACAAACATCAGAATTATAACCACTGTTTTCCACGTTACTTATACTTTCTGATCTTCTCTCAGCTTGTTACAGCAAGCTTATAGGATATCCATGTAGGTGGTGAAGTTACCGTTAAAAAAAGGCCAGCACTCGTTAATTTCTCGTGCTACAAATTTGTCGGGAACACGACATGATATAAAAGATAAGAACGATTTCAATGTACACTGTCATCTCTACTTTGAAATATGAAAATAAATAAAATAACATCCTTCCTTGACCTATGCACGAACTTTAGGTTAAATAAGGTCAATCAGCGAGTAAATTTAACTCACCATTAAACGTCTTCTTTCAGCTCAGAGCAACTCAGTAATCTTAGGGGGCTGAACGACAAACATTTTTGATAAAACCACTGATGAGAAAAATTAAGTAAAAAAATTGCAATAATTTCAAACTAGAGTAAAATTTAAATTAACTATAAATAACAATAAAACTGAAGCTAGTAAATAATTAATGGAAAATTTAAACTATTAAAATGAAAATAAAAATTAAATTGATCAATAAAAATACACCATTAACCAGTTTTTTATTAGTTCCGTAACGTTGCTTGTTTTTAATATAAATTTGAAAATACACATAAATATCGAATCTGCTTTCAATAAAACTATAAAATATTTGTTCATTTGAGTTAAAGAATATAAATGAAGACGTGAGTTAAAAGTTAAAAAACAAACAACTGGGAACAAATAAAGTCGAACAAAATTATAATCCATATCTTAATTTTTAAAGCAGTTTAAATTTTAAAGATAAAAACTGTGCGTTTCTGGATATATCTTTGTTTCCACGTACAAATTAAATTTGCTTTGCTTTCGGTGAAAGGTAGCCTAACAAATTATACATATTAAAAGGAACAACTCATTTTCTTTTAGTTTAATTAATTCGTCTTGAATTCTATTTAAAACAAAAAACTCGTTGAGCATTAAGTTCGATTATTTCTGAGTGGTGATTTTGACAAAGTATTTCATGCAGTACACTTTACACGGGGTTAATTAAATACAGACGGCCGTCAAACAATGCAGGTGTGAAATTAATTTCCACCTGTACATAGGGAAGACAAATATTAGCGTAGCTTCGACGAGAAATGTCTTTAAGACAGAAAATAGTTTAAGGGTTACTAAGAGATTCGCTGCACTCCACCCTTAACACTAGAATTCATTTCACAACAGAGTAGCCCATGGTAAATAATCAAGTACTATTCCTATATACTTATTCCACTGAAAAAAAAAAAAATCGATGTTACGATTGATTGTTTGAACACAAGAAATAACACAAAAAATTTACAAAAGTTTAAATAGCTCCAAGCAATACGAATGTTTTAATAGTTATGTACAAAAAAGGTTACATTACTGATTTTCTTTCTTATTTACAAATTATTTTGCAAGCTCAAAAATGCCCGGCATGGCCAGGTGGGTTAAGGCGTTCGACTCGTAATCTGAAGGTCCGGGTTTGAAACCCGTCGCACCAAAAATGCTCGCCCTTTCAGCCGTGAGGGCGTTATAATGTGACGGTCAATCCCACTATTCGTTGGTAAAAGAGTAGCCCAAGAGTTGGCGGTGATGACTAGCTGCCTTCCCTCTAGACTTACACTGCTAAACTAGGGACGGCTAGTGCAGATAGCCCTTGAGTAGCTTTGCGCGAAATTCAAAAAACAAACAAACAAACCAAGCTCAAAAATCTTTAGGAAAATGAAAAGTTGAGAGTTTTTTGTTTTTTTTACTGTCACCAAATAGTTTCAAACGTTTCTCAAACTAACATAGTCTATTAGAGTACGATACTGTAATGTAGCACTTTTAGTGTCAAAAGTCATTTCTATTTTCTGCGAAATAGATCGGCGTCACACTTAGTGAAAGTTGTAATTTCTCTGAGTGCATTTAAGCATCTCGGTCCTTGAGAGAAACCAGTACAGGAACTTTAGGTAAACGGTATTTTGACCAACTGAGGGCGGGTTTGGACAAATTGGATCACTTACGATTATCGTAAAAGGATAAAAAATAACTTCTATTATTCGCTTTTTTAAGAATTGCATGGAAGATCCCTGTTTGAAACTTATCATAATAATTCATTCTTTACACTGTTTGTTCGGTAGCATTTTTGCACCCGTGGTTTCATTGTTAAATACTTCACTGTTACCAGTATCATTTTAAACACTGGTTTAACACTCAAACATTGTTCCATATGTAAAAGACTTGAAGAGCGCCCTGTCTGTATCATAACGTTATCATAATTTCAAGTGTTCACCTATTCTCTCGTTAATTTATAAATTCGTAATTAAATATTCAGTTTCTAAGGTAAGTACTTTTAAGACTTTTAAGGTAAGTAAGAATAATGGTGTGAGTAGAGACTTTCAAGGTAAGAATAATGGTGTGAGTAGAGACTTTCAAGGTAAGAATAATGGTGTGAGTAGAGACTTTCAAGGTAAGAATAATGGGTGAATAGAGACTTTCAAGGTAAGAATAATGGTGTGAGTAGAGACTTCTAATTTATGCATTATCTTACTTATGTTAAAATAAGTTACCACAAGAAATACGCGAGGTGCACATGAAGAATACAGTCATGTGTTTTGAGGGTAACTTGATAGAGAAAAAATATTACTGAAGAAAATATGACAATATCAATAACTTACAATATAACAGATGTGTTTAAATGCTTCATAAATGTTTTTAGTATAACTTGCCATATGTCAGTAATGCACGCTCTGAATAAGCTACTGAAACGAGTCTTTGTCCAATTAGTAACACTTTTATATTAACAAAGGCATTTATGTTTATACACTGTTACAGCATGGTTTTATCTGTTATATGGAGTACTTAAACTGACAAAATAAAAAACTAAATTTACACTTTTATAGAAGTTTTGCTATGCAAGTGAGACTCTAGTGTTAGATTTATAAACAATTTGCACAAGACAAATTATTGTTGTTTTCTAATTTCGTGCGAAGCTACTCGAGGGCTATCTCCCTTGGCAGTCTCAAATGTTGAAGTGATATATTAAAGGAAAGGCAGCTTAATCAGCACCATCCGCCGTCAACTCTTTGGTTAGTCCTCATCAGCCATCAGTAGAATCGACTGTCACATTATAATGCTCAACGTCAGAAATTGCGAGCATATTCAGGGACAGGACTAGAACCAACAATCCACAAATTGCTGTTTAAATGTCCTAATTACCAGGATATGTGATACCAAAAGAAAATAAAACTTTAACTGAATTTACCACAATAATCTCAATTGTTTGTAATTTAGAATTATGTATATCAATAAATTAACCAGGAGTCTATCTCGATAATAAAAGTGTCGAGAACTTTCTATACAACAGCTTGTGACAAGTTGTGAAAAGTCGCTATTCTAATACAGATTTCATTTCAACTTGAAAATGCAATTGCCTAGAGTAAAGGCGATGTCACAATGTATCCCACGAGAACAAGGCTAGTTGAAATAGGTTTACAATAATTAACAAGAAACGTATGAAAATCCAAAATAGATTGTTTAGTTTCTCTAACTCGATATAATAAGCGCTGTAGAGGACGTTGAAAAACGACATTATCTACTGTTATCTTATGAAATGTTCTAGTCTCCCCCCTGAGTGGCTCAACGATAAACCCGGTGGTTTACAATGCTAAAAACTGGGTTTCGATACCCGCAGTGACCTAACGCAGATAGCTCATTATGGTTAATAATACACAAGGAAACAAACGTTAAGAAAAGGGTTTTACTGTTACGAACATATATATATGAGACTATCGGTCCACACTATATTAAAAAATATTATATTTTCATTTGTTTAATTCTTCAATATAGATGTAGGATTACTTGCCCATCAAAATTTTAAACTTCATTAGAAAGTTGGATCTGCTGAAGACAGTTTCCGTAGTTTATGTTTTATCCGATTACCTTTCATAATGCTTCCCACTTTAAAGAACAAAGATAAAGAATGACCCACAGAAAATCGTGACGTCAATCACAGTCTTATCTCAACCTGTGTCTCTGACGATAGTATACGAGGGTTCGAAGATTCGTGTACGCCTGATTACAAGTCCTATATTTGGTGGCGGGAGTATACTTCGTAATGAGGTTCAATTTTTGACTCCGATCGGAAATGATCATAACACCTTGACGTCAGAAACAGATCGCAGACGTACGTAATGTACTCGTGTTGTTCTAATCTTGTTCCTTGCATTTAAAAATGGCTAACTGACCCTTTTGTGATTTTATAAATTTAATGCACGTGGATTGTATAAGTATTTAAAGTACTTCATAATCAAAAGTTAAAGATAAAAGGTTTGTACATTTCACTCTCTATATGGTCACCAGAAGTATCTCTGTTATAGTAACGATGGTTACCACATGTTAAAAAAAAAGTATCTTGGGTATTGTCGCGATAGTCATTACGTGATCAAATACAGATATCTCATTACTTATCACGATTGTTACCACATGTTAAAAATTAAACATCTCAGGTGTCACACGTTAAAATACGAGTATCATGGATGTTGTCACGAAGGTTACTACATAGCATAATGTAAGTATCTCAGTCTCGTTACCCTCAAAACAAATACGTGATGTTTCATTCTACGTAAAAACGTAAAGATGTTTCAAATGAAAAACTCTTTTTAAAATAGAAAGTTTTTTGGATTATTTCTTAAGATGGAAAAACTGAATTCAATTGAAGAACTCTAAAACAAATGTAGTCCAACAAGTGTAGTCCATAGAAGAATGGGATAGAGTTTATTTTTTAACTTTCTAATTCGTCCTTTTAGAATATAGGGTGGAAAAAGTTACACAGTGCAACAGCGTAATATAACTTCGGTTTCTTGTGTTTGGTTAATGTTTCATGTTAAGTTATCTTAAAATCAAAATAGCATAACATTTAGAGCTAAACAAAGAGAAATAAAGCCGTTTAACAATTACCAATTATTAAGCCTAACTTCTCTTATGTTGTAGCATATAATAACATTACAAATGCCTTGCTAATTCTTGTTTCTCACTGTTTATTTTTAATAACATACGCTTTGCAACACAAAAAAAAATATATGTTTAATCCCAAAAGTAGGATGTTGATAGAAATTACATTTGTAAAAGTTTTAAACAGGTAATATCACTTGCATTACTGAGAAGCCGAAACCAGGATGTGGTCCTTCATCAGCTGTATTAAATCAATTAAATTCGAACACTTGTGAAACTGATGCGTTCGTCCAGCTCTTCTGTATAAATAAAGTAAGTAATGTTCACTGTCTGAAAAAATGTTCGTGTGATTCTTATTCTCTGGTATTAACTATATTAACAGGTTGTATTATTAGAATCACAATCTTAACTTTATTAATAAGTTATATTATTAGAATCACAATCTTAATTTTACCAGTTGCAAGTTTAATAGCGACTAGGGTACTAATGTTAATCGCCCCCCCAATGGCACGGCGGTATGTCTGCGGACTTACAACGCTATAATATGGGTTTCGATACCCATGGTGAGCAGAGCACACATAGCCCAGTCTGTTTTTTGTGCTTCACTTCAAACAAACCAATACTGATCAAACTATAAAATATAATTCAATAACCCGAGCGATTTAGATACACGTATCCTCCTTTTATGGAGATAATTTCACCCCTTTAGAAAGCGCTCTCGTTATTGGATTTTTTATTGTATGATTTATCTAATTTCTTAGTATTATGAAATATTGTATCTCAAGACGGCTGGTATGAGTATTAAAACTTTTATTAAAATAAAGTAGAGTTTCGGCCTACTTGGGTCATCTTCAGGTTAACATAAATGGTGATCACGAAATATTGAAACATCGTTGCTGTTTTTATTAGTTTCTATTACAGATTTTTAATGCCCGTAACTGTAGTAAAGTATGTATCTAAGGTAAACCTAACAACTACGTTTACCTGGATTTGCGAGAACTGATATATTACTTATATCTGTTCTAGGTTATTGAAGATTAGCAATCGAGTTTCGAACTAATAACTTTGTATATCAGGTTGTTCCTCGAAACAAGACCGTTGCCTTCTAGTTTTATAAACAAGTATTTCACCATCAGAGGTTGTCTTGTCCAATAGAACAATGAAACTACATCGTTTTAACAGTGTAAGATGCAGGTGTATATTTCGATGAACACGAGAAATCAAACACAGTTCATTATTTTACTTAGGAAATCAAACACTATTTCAAAGTTGCATTTACCGAGCACGTTCGTCGTCCTCTTATTTTGTACAAGCGAAATTTACTTCACCTTTAAAAACATTATCTGTCTTCATTGACAGAAGCCTTGTTTATTTATTTATTTTCTTAAATTGATCTTCTATCAGACATAAAAATATAAGATTTTTCAATTTTATATCCAGGAGCCTCTCTTTCATTATATAAAGTTAGAAATAAAACAGTCATGTGTTCAGAACATAACTTTAACTGATGTCTCGGTTTATTGTGATTCGGCGACTTTAAAGTAGTTTTGGTGTATTTGTTTTCTACGTTCTCGTTACGCTCACAAACAAAACTAAAACCTCTCACGTATGTGTACAGGAAAATAAATCCAGCGACGGGAAGAATCATCAGTGTATTTGTTTCGATTGTTTGTTTGTTTGTTTTTGAATTTCGCACAAAGCTACTCGAGGGCTATCTGTGCTAGCCGTCCCTAATTTAGCAGTGTAAGACTAGAGGGAAGGCAGCTAGTCATCACCACCCACCGCCAACACTTGGGCTACGCTTTTGCTAACGTATAGTGGGATTGACTGTCACATTATAACGCCCCCACGGCTGAAAGGGCAAGCATGTTTGGCGCGATGGGGATTCGAACCCTTGACCCTCAGATTACGAGTCGAGTGCTTTAACCACTTGGCCCTGTTTATAAAATAATTAAAGATAATTTATTATAATTACATGTCATTTAAACAAAATTAAGATTATTTAATTATAGAATACAGTTACTTAAAATAATCTCGTCATTACTATGTGGAATGTTTCTTCCAAACCTATGATCCACGTCACAGATTGAACAAAAGTTAAATTGACTCAGATTCATCTGAATGGGTAGGATACGTTTTCGATATCGAATCAAAGAACGATTTTTTTCTGTTGTTGAGTTCTATAATGTAAAAACCTTTATACAGTGGAGATGACGAAGGTGCTTCATAATTATGTCTATAATAGATAGTATTTATCTGGTTTTGAAGTACCTTAAGACTAATCTTACTGAACTGAACTTTCGAAAAAACCGTTTGCCGTAAAAAACACACGTTATTTATCCCGGAGAAAGCTTCGGTTTATAATAAAAATTACTGTTGCTATTGGAAGCAATACTAATGGATATATAATGTGTCTAATTCCATTAGTTTCTGGAATAACAATTAATGAGTATATAATCTATGTTATAACTTCTACTAGTGTTACAGAAAGCGCTATAGTATAATCCTAATGAGTGTAGTGCATCCATACCAAAGAAAAATGGTTTTTACCTTAAGGACGATACATAATTTTATAATTTCCATATTTTGTTAGATTAAAATCTTATTGTTTACTATAATTTTTTTAAAAAGTCAAAATTATATCAAGGTCAAGAAAGACGGGGGTTTGAACTGCCCAGCGATTTGTTTTGGAGAGTAAGATTTAAAAATTCCGTGATTCTCCATATTACAGTTTCACAGATGAAAACACTTCCTGGAACTGGCTAGTGTTTAAGTGGCATCACAGAATAAAACACTCAACAATGAGTCCCCAACCTCAGCTGGAAAGTGGAAAGTCTCCGGATTAATAACGCTAAAATCCAGAGTTCGATTCTCCGCGGTGGACTCAGCATATTGCCCAACGTGGCTTTGTTCTAAAACTAACAAACTCTGTAATGAGTATATCGTTGTACGCTATGATATTGTAGATAACAGTTACGCTTATGCAAATAAAATCTTAGCTCAGTATACCTACCATAAAAAAAGATAAAGTTAACATCGTATGTTTAACCACATGTTTAGCTTGGCGTAACAGCACGTGCTAATAAGGTTTCGCTGAATTAGTTATTGACGCACGAAAAAAATACGTTTCGATTTCTGCCTTCACAGATGTTTGGACAACTGGGAGATAACTTCATGTAACTGTTTATTAAATTTTCATCACTCGTGTTTTATCTTTAAAAGAAACTAAAATATTAAGTGCACAAATTTGCAGGGTTTTTTTTCTGACGTCTTTCATTAAAAATGAGTTCGCATGGCTTTGAATCACGAAGATGCGGATAATTCTGACAATTTATACAATAAATCATTATTATATTTCCTATAAATGGGACTGATGAATTCCCGAGAGATAAAAAGTTAATTACAAATTTTCGACAGTACAAAATGTGATCATTAATTTATGTCATTCGTCTCACAGGATCCGATATCTCCATGAATCCGAAAATTAACTGTTTTATAGCAAGGAAAACAAGGGACAGTATAAGTTAAAGTGCAAAGAAACTGTAAATTATTTAATGACAACAAAGAGCCACTCGTATTAAAAATCACCGAAGAAATAAAAACCAATCACGTTAAAGAACAAAGAATTAATAATAACTCCGAGAAGAAGAACAACTGACAAATAAAAAAAAGGAAGAAAGAAACGCTAGAAACGTTTCTAGGATACTGCTTATCGGGTCGCATTCACAGTTTATAAATCATGCTGAAGGGGAAATTGATACCGACGAAAGGTCAAACACGTGTCTCTTTTAACATTATGGGGAAAAAAATACGTTGTTACGTGCACTGCAGTTTGTTTTTCGTATTCATAGTCTTTGAACTCTCCTTTCGTAAGGAGAGATAAATTTATTTAACTCTCTGAGAGACGAAAAGGAAGGCATTAGTTTGGCATGTGTCCAAGTGGTCAGGTGTACTTTTACTCTCATTTAAATAGAGAGTGAATCCTACATCCCTTTCTTCCTGGTGTTTCTATCCAAGATAATCTACATCCAGTTTCCTCGTGATATCATTTTTCATTTCGGAAAAACGATCTCACGGGATGAAATATCGGCATCCTGATGCTATACGCTGTTCTTTTGTGACCTGAGAAGAAACACTAAACGTGCACTTTGATGAGTCTATTATCCTAATGGTCAACTGCCAGAAGTTGGTTAGCTGTGTGCATTCACTGTATTGTACAACTATCTTTAGACTAGTTGTATATACCCACTGTTCTTTACAGCTGTCTATAGGCCGGTTGTATAGACCCAATGTATTGTACATCCATCTCTAAGATGGTTGTACATATCCACTGTATTGTACAGTTATCTTTAGGTTGTTTGTACATATTCACTGTTTTATACAGCTATCTATCGGCCGGTTGTATAGACCCAATGTATTGTACATCCATCTCTAAGATGGTTGTACATATCCACTGTATTGTACAGCTATCTTTTGTTCATCCTCCTTTATATTACTGTAGCAGACATTTTATATCGTGTTCTGTACGAACTGCATGAATTACACAGAATTAAAGATGAACTAAACAGAGTTTGTAGAATAGTTTTATTCAGTTTGTAATACTTAGTTGAAATAAAAAAAATTGAGCTCAAGATTTATAAAAAAACCTGTTTTATATATGGGAACAGATAGGAATAAAGTCCTGTTACATATGTGTGTGTGTGTGTATTCATGTATAGATTTTGTCATAGATATATGTATATATTTATAGAAAGAGAGAGAGGTGAGCGTGTTTGTATATACATTTTATTATTATATATATATGCTTGTGTGTTCATATATAGATTCTTGTTACGTGTGTATTCATATATTTATTCTGTTATATATAAATGCGTGCTTGTGTGTTCATATATAGATTCCCTTATGTAATGTATATGAGTGTGTGTTCATTTATTGATTCTGTTACATATATATATACATTTATTTGTGTCTTCGTATGTGCATTGTGTTACACATTTAATTCTAAACTAAAACGTTTCACTACTCTTTGTGTTACATATGGTTTCGTTCTAAAAACGAGTTGCTTTGAAACAAGAAATCACTTACATGGATTTTAAAATTACTTGAAATAAATGACGATGATCAAATGGTTGGTTCCAGCAACTAGCATTCTTTAACAAGGAGTCAGTGTATGTTTTAAACGTCACTACCAGCAACTAGCATTCTTTAACAAGGAGTCAGTGTATGTTTTAAACGTCACTACCAGCAACTAGCATTCTTTAACAAGGAGTCAGTGTATGTTTTAAACGTCACTACCAGCAACTAGCATTCTTTAACAAGGAGTCAGTGTATGTTTTAAACGTCACTACCTTGTACATTTAACCCTATAATATCCGTTTTCAGATTTATGCAAAGATGATAAAGTCAACAGAACAATCATGGACGCTAAGAGACTGACTTTCACTCTTATAATGCGCCCCAAGCTGAAAGCGGGAGGGTAAAACATTCCGTGCTATCGCACGTATTCAAACCCGAGACGCCACCTGCGAAATTCAGAAGAAAAAGTAATAAAATAAAAGGTGTAATTTAGCTGTACTGTGTAGATTCACTCTTTATTTTTATATGCTGTATTGTAACCAAGTCATCCTTTAAACAAGACATATTTTAACACACGAACATGAACATGTTATTTCCATAACACAAGAAAGCAGCACAGGTCGAGCTATAGAAAAAAATTTAATAACCTTTTGCGATTGTGAAGGAGAGAAGAAAGTCGTGGAATTACATATAGAGGTTTTGGTTTGTTTGGAATTTCGCGCAAAGCTACACGAGGGCTGACAGTGCAAGCCGTCCCTACTTTAGTAGCGAAAGATTAGAGGGAAAGCAGCTAGCCATCACCATCTACCGACAACTCTTGGGCTACTCTTTTACCGACGAATAGTAGGATTAACTGTGACATTATAACGCTCCCACGGATGAAAGGGCAAGCATATTTGGTGTTACGGGGATTTGAACCACCAACCCTCAGATAATGAGTCAAACGCCTTAACCACCTGGCCATGCCGGGTCTAAAGTATCCTACGCTGACGAAATTCTGTTGTTTGTTTTTTTATTCAACATTTAGTAGAAAGAAATCCTTCTGGAAGAACAGAGTAACGTCACGTGGTTACTTTAAAAGTGGTCTCGAGAGGATGACCTATGAGAAATTCGAAACAAATCGGAAAGTTCGGTTAGCATAGGATATGAAAAAACACATCGCTAAAGATCTTATTATTGAATTATGTTTAAAATAATTCGTTTATCGACAGGGCGTTTCTTGATGTGTAGTTGAGTAAAGTACAAAGTTACGTTCACAATGAGCTACCAGCGTTAGGTACCCACCACGGGTATCGAAACCCGGTTTTAACGTTATAAACACTTCAGACATATCGCTGAGTCACTGGGAGAAGGGAATCGGACTAAAGTTTTCACGTAAGTTTTTATATTTGCTCAAACAACTTCATTTTCAATAACGAGTGTTTGTGTTTCTTATCGGGCTATCGGCTGAATCAACCGAGAGGAATCGAGCTCCTGATTTTTAGCTTTCAATAACGAATAGTAAATTGATTTAATAATCACACTTGAAAATAAAATAAAGGTAAACGTAGAATTAATTTTCAAAATTGAACCTGTTATCGATATTGAATATTATTATCCCTTGTACTCTCTTACACTTCTCTGGAACAAAAACCTATTAGGTTAATAAACAAAATATATTATGTTTAAGAAAATCTTAAATTATATAAGATGTGTTTTAACTACAACAATCTTTACCTTATATTCTAAAGATAACAAACCAAAAATCTATCGATTTTTGATTCTGATTAATTTTATTAAATCCTGCAGTTCTATATTTTCCTTTTCAATGTGACAATCGATAGAAATCTATTAAATCTCTTTATAAAAATAAAATAGAGAACAACGTTTCGGCCATCTTAGGTCATCTTCACGTTAATAAAAAGAGTTTACAACTGACCGCTGCAGGGCATACGTCTTAGGGAAGAGAGATAAACGGGTACGGGATTGTAGGGGGTGTTGCAGTTGGATGTTATTGGATGTTAGGTTATTAATTAGATGTTCCTTAAAATTGGTTCAATTTTGGTTTTAGTTGTTGTATAAGTAGTGCTTCTTTGATTTTGTGTTTGTTTATATTTGTTTCCATACTTAATATCTGGGTGTTTTCTATGGTTATGTTGTGTTTATGTGTTTTGCAGTGTTCAAAAAACGTGTGAAGGTGTTTTTTATGTTCTTTGAATCTGGTTTACGCTTTTTCTACCCCTCGCTAGTGCAGCGATAAGTCGACGGATTTACAACGCTAAAATTAGGGGTGCGATTCTCCTCGGTGGGCTCAACAGATAGCCCGAGGTAGCTTTGCTATAAGAAAACACATACAGACTCCAACTATTTATTCTGATTTTTTTTCTCCAATACAGAAGTCGTGGCAGTTGTTGCATTGTATTTAATAAATTATGTTAGTGTTGTTTTTGTCAGTGTAGTTTTCATATAGTATGGACTTTAGTTTTGTACCTGGTTTTTTGAATAAATTTGGTGTTTACTGGAATGTTCTGATTTGTTATAAATTTTTTTTTCCAAATGTTGGTTATTTTTCGCTGATGCTGGAAATATATGGTATGCAGTAGTGTAAGGTTTTGTAGTTTACTGTATAATTTTTTCAACGGGTTTTGGAGGAAATTTGTTGTTGTTGATAAAGTGTTGTTTTATTTTGTTTATTTCATCGTTAATTTTATCGGGTGAGCATAGTTTTGTGGTTGTGTTTATTTGGTTTCTTAATATGTTGAGTTTTTTGTTTTGTTTCATGTGCTGAGTTCCCAGGGAATGTATAATCCAGTATGGGTGATTTTCTGTGGATTTCTGTTTTGAATTGTGTATCGATTCTTGTAATCTTAAGGTTGAGAAATGCTATTTGGTTAGTTTTTTTCCTGTTCACAGCTGAACTTAATATTGTCTTCTTCTCAATATATTAATTCAATATGTTGAAATATCTTGACTATTCTCATTTTACGACAACGTGAAAGTTTTCTCTTTAAGGTCGTTTGGACAGAATATTTATGATTAAACGAAATGTTAAAGACTTTCGAAACATTTTCTGCTACACTTGTATTTCTACAAGAGGCAATCGCCGGTCATTCAATAAAGGCACCCTAGTGGCACAGCAATATATGCGGACTTACAAAGCTAAAATCCTAGTTTCAATACCCGTGATGGGCAGAGCACAGATTGTGTAGCTTTGTGCTTAATTAAAAATCAAACATTCAACTGAGTTTCGTCAACGAGAAATTTGTTTGCTCGTAAAAGTGTAGAGAAACTTCAAATAAATACCGTTTAAAAATCTTAAAGAGTAGAATAAGTTTAAGTTTAGTCTTCCGAATTCTTAAATCCTCAATTTAAATAATTACTGTTAAGTAACCTGAGTATACGGAGAAGAAGATTTTTCTGAGTTTCTGAAATAAAATAGATACAGTTTCTACTTTTTACATCAGAAATTTACAACTCAAAATATCTTTCCAAAAAGTAACTTTGGTTTTAAATAATTAAGAAACATGAAAAGAAGTGCAAACAATCGGGAAGGTAAGGCTTTCCTTGGTGCAGTAAACAGATGGAAAGGAAAGTTTTCCTTAATGCAGTGTGGTAAGAATGGACACGCACTGTATTATAGTGTGCCACAAAACACCATGGGCGTTTGCTCTGATTGTTGGTTTCTATGTAAATGTTTGCTAAGATAAACACTGTGGAACAGGCAATATCCCCTTAACAGGCAACATTCCCTTGGGACAGGCTGGATCAATAAAACTCGATGTGTTATTTAGAGTTGGTTAAAAGGGGTGAATCAACTGTCACAAGAACTCCTTCGACTACTGCCTGAGATCAAATCAGATAACGATAAACGTGGCTTCAGTTATTCTAATGTTTGGATAACTTACTGCAACACTAAGTGGTGACGTTACTATATACTTTCGAAAGATACTGTTTTTGTTGTTAGACACAAAGTTACACAATGGGCTGTCTGTGATATGCCCACCACTAGTGTCGAAACCTGATTTATAGCTGTGAGAACCCTCAGCTGAACTACTGGGGAGAGAGTGCTTAAGAAAGAGAAAATGTATCTAATTCTTTACAGATTTTATCTATTTTTTGTTTATTTATTGGGCTGTTTTATTTAAAAGTTATTTTAATTTTTATCTTTGTTCTCTAAAATAGACAATAAAAATACTACCAAATGTATTGTAAGTTTTGTACATGTAGGTGTGGTTGCTGAGTAAAACTTTTTTATTTTATTTTTATTCCATTTTGTGTGTGTATGTTATATACTTGATGAAATAAAACTTCTCTTTTTATTTTTATATCTTACGAGAGCCGGACAAGGCCTAGAGGTTAACATGTCGGGCTGCAGATAAGAAGGTCCAGGATTTAATACGTGATGCCGCTGAACGCAATTTCAGTTGTAGAGGCATTACACAAAGTACATACAATCCAGTTATTTGGACAAAATCATAACGGTAGATGGTGTTGATGATAGACTGAATAGGCCTATATCCCTGCACTGTATGGGTCATTTAGCCCCCCCCCCCCCCCCCCCGAGACAGTTATACCCGAATACATCGAGTCCATATCCAACCCCAATACATCGGGTCCATTAACCCACGTATGGATAGGGCATAATTAAGGTTCAAAATAAAATTGCCAATTCTTTATTACACGATAAAATTAGATTAAACTTCTTGAGCAATTTATCGTATTAACATTTATCTGATGCTCGTTTATTTAAAAAATAAGTCACTCATTGTTCTTTGCAAAACTCCTTTATAAAAACAAACCAACCATTCACTGGTCTTAAGTTAACTTGCATATTGAAACAAAGCAACAATTCACTGGTCTTAAGTTAACTTGTACATTGAAATAAACCAAATGTTCATTAATCTTATTTCAGTATTTATATTTAAACTGGTAAAAAACCGTTAATGTATATCATCTGTGTTTTAAAAAATAAAAATATGGCTATCTCTACTCATTCTGCCAGTCTCCGAGCGTTGCTTTGCAGTTTACAGTCAATATACATAGGCAATATTGAGGTTAATCAAAACACTACTTGGCCGTTTACAATCAAATTAAACAAGCACCAGTGACGTTATGCATTGGACTTTTAAAGATTCGAACCATGGCACCCATACACTACTACTATAAGCTACATTCTGCACGATAAAACAATTTATACTCTTCAAAAAAAGAGACGCAAAAGGGATATTTTTGTTATTTTAAAGAGAAATATATGTAATAACGTTACAAGCTCAGAGTATGTGATATTACACGTGTTAAGGCACTGATTGTTAGACCAAAATGACAATAAAAGTTGTGCACTTTGAAAACGGAGGAAAACATCGGATTTTTCGCCAAAACGCATGCGTGTCCAATACATTTGTTTGAGAGATCTGCATGTTCTGCAAGTGCAACATGTGCAAATTCCCTATAAAAGTGACGGGTTCTCGGTTTCCATAGCTCAGTGTTAAGTCACCGACACGCAATACAGTTACGCCAAGACTGACTGAAGCAAAACGCAACAACGTCATTGGTCGCTTGGAAGCAGGCGAATCTCGATCAGATGTTCCAGAGCTGTGAATGTCCACCCAAGCACCATCACAAGGCTATGGAATCGTTACCAACAACATGGATCAACTCGTGACCGTCCACGATCTGGCAGACCTCGTGTGACCACGCCCGCACAAGATCGCAACATCCAGTTACGTCACCTTCGGGATAGGACCACCACTGCGACGTCTACTGCCTCAACCATACCAGAGCTGCGTAGGATTTCCGATCAGACCGTATGCAACCGTCGACGAGATTCTTAGGCCCTATGTGCAACCCATCATGGTGAACGTCAACGACGTTTTTCAACATGACAACGCCCGTCCTCACACAGCCCGATTCAGCACTGTCTTCTTGAGACACAACAACATCAACGTTCTTCCCTGGCCCTCCAGATCACCAGATTTAAACCCCATCGAACACCTTTGGGACGAGTTGGACCGACGTCTGCGACGGCAACAACCTCAACCGCAGACTCTACCTCAGCTTGCAGCAGCTTTGCAGGCTGAGTGGACAGCCATTCCACAGGATGTGATTCGTCATCTCATCGCTTCCATGGCCAGGAGATGCCAAGCAGTTATTGATGCTCTCGGGAGCATACTCGTTATTGACGTTGGGTGACGTTAACCTTTACCTAGTGAGCGTGGACTTCGCCTTTGCAGACTTTGGATGTTCAGCAGTGAATGTGCAAAGTTTCACACATGTCATACAGAACTACCCGGAATAAACTTGTTAACAATGTGTCTCATATTTTGCCTTTTGCGTTTCTTTTTTTTTGAAGAGTATATATTATTTTTGGTGGTAAATAAAAAGTTGATTGAAAGACTATAATGGTACTTAAAAAAACAGTATTTGTTTCACCTATAATTGCATGTTTTGATTAATCACATTCACTACAATTGATTACTAAAATATTATTGTTTAATTTGTTTTCGTAAACTGCACTAAAAATAAAAATTCTGCACTTCATTATGACTCAGTGGACGCTTTATCATATCTGATTGAACCTTCGATTTTGTTATCAATTCTAAAATACAACACAGCTTCCTCTACAATTTTAAAAAGAGCTAATTGTGGAATAATGATTAACGTTCCTAACTATGAATGAGAAAATTCCTGGTTTGCGTCCACAAAATAAAATGCCCTTGAGGTTGAGGTCACAAAAATCCCATTATCATATCTGAGACAAGTAACTCATTTTACCCTGATAACTAGCTCCATTATTCTGCTAATTTACCAATCAAAATTAGGACTTTAATTAGGGAGTATTTTGTACGAAAATCGCCAAACAAAGTTCTGTAAAATGTTTCTCATTTACTAAAACTCAACGATTTATTTTGTCAGATATTTCGAACATCAAACGAGTACCTGAGTCGAATTCCATACTTCCGACGAGAAACTGAATGATAAAACTACGCAGGATCATAAAATCTCTGTTTGGTTTATTTACAGGAAGTTAGTTTTACCTAAATTAAACACCTGTTGTTTCGTTTAAAATAAAAACTAAACTCTTTCCATGCAGAAATGCTCTTTAGCCAATAACTTGCTTTTGTTCTGGTGTTAAGAGTATTCGATAGTAAACCTAATGACATCACGCCTGTACAAACTTGATTAATTAATCCTCGCTTCCAGCAGACTCACATTCTCGGACCTAACGAGAAAAACTCCTGAAAACAAATGGATGTATAAATGTAAATAAAAATTAAATTAATTAATCCACTTGTGGGAGGATGAGCTGAGAAGGAATTACAACAGTGTTTTTGTTTTCAACACACAATAATGTATATGAGTAATCGAAAATATTGTTAACTATGTAGAAGCAGTGTTTTTGTCTTCAATAGACAAGAACGTATCTGAGTATTCAAAAATATTGTTACCTATGTAGAAGCAGTGTTTCTGTTTTCAACACACAAGAATGTATCTGAGTAATTGAAAATATTGTTAACTACGTAGATACATTATTTGTGATATATTTATTGAATAAAAACACATTCACACTTACAATAAACATGGAAGGTTAGAAACGCTAAGAATCATTTAGTCTTAGATAAAAAGCTATCACAAGTTGAACTCAGAGCAGAAGGAAACTTACTTCATTTCTATCTCTGATCCTTTTAAATATAAAGTGTTTTTTTTCAGGTTAAAATTCTAGCTAAATGCCTTTGGTTTAATAATAAACAAGGACCTTTATTTTGGAACAGATGAAGTGTATTGCCTTCTAAATTTGATATGAGTATCTATACATCTAATGTCTGTGATTTAATAATAAAAAGCCAAAGTTATATTGGATTTGATTTGGGTTTTATCTTATATGAGCATCCACAGACCTAATATATGTGGTTTAATAATAAATAACCACCAACCATTATGTAGGGTTTGATATAGCGTACTTCATTCTGCAAGCATCCATACATCTTTAGATGTATTTAGCTTGATACCAGCAGATAATACCAACGATTATGAGCATCCATGAAAAACACAATGAACTTTCCTGATTGTTTCTATAGTTACAGGTGTACGTGAGTAGCTTCATCTTGTGGTAGCTTTGTGTCTTATTCTCTTCTGTACCTTTTTTTAAAAGAAAGGAAAAAAAAGTCTTGAATAACGCGTTTTCATACAAGTTGATCGACACAAGAAATTAAAACATTATAATTTATAGTGTGTTGTAGTAACTATTCATTAATTTAAGTTAACCTTTTATAATTTATAGTGTGTTGTAGTAACTATTCATTAATTTAAGTTAACCTTTTATAATTTATAGTGTGTTGTAGTAACTATTCATTAATTTAAGTTAACCTTTTATAATTTATAGTGTGTTGTAGTAACTACACATTAATATAAGTTAACCTTTTATAATTTATAGTGTGTTGTAGTAGCTATATATTAACAGAAGTTAACCTTTTATAAGTTGTAGTAGCTATGCATTAGCATAAGTTAACCTTGTATAATTTATAGTGTGTCGTAATAGCTAAGCATTAATATAAGTTAACCTTTTATAATTTATAGTGTGTTGTAGTAGCTATGCATTAGCCTTTTATAATTTATATTAGTAGCTATGCATTTATAAAGTTATAGTGTTGTAGTAGCTATACATTAATATAAGTTAACCTTTTATAATTTATAGTGTGTCGTAGCAGCTATACACTAATATATGTTAGCCTTTTATAATTTATAGTGTGTTGTAGTAACTATTCATTAATTTAAGTTAACCTTTTATAATTTATAGTGTGTTGTAGTAACTACACATTAATATAAGTTAACCTTTTATAATTTATAGTGTGTTGTAGTAGCTATATATTAACCTTTCTTCTTGTACGTTGTTGATTCAAATAAATATATTATTTTAACCGAACAACTAACGTTTTCTGAAATATTCAAACATGATTGAAATGAAGCGTAATATTTTAAAGGATTTTAGTTCTTTTAATTAACTTAAAACATTTTTTATAAAATTAAATCAGTCGCCGTGGAATTTTAATTTTGTTATGTTGATTTAACACACTGTCCTTTTCTCTCTCATCATTAATAATTCCTCGGTAGACTCTATATGTAGAGATGGCCAAGGTATGCAATAGGCTAAACACAAAAATGCACAGTATAAACTAACAGTGACAGAGAGTTTTACTTTAAGATGGTTGCCACTCACTTTCAGTTGTTTCTATGCCCAAGAAGCCTGAAAACGAGGTTAGAAACCATCGCTAAGATACCAAACCAGAGAATGACCAGCCAACCAAACTATTCATGTTTCTTCTTGTTTTAGTCGAGATACCTCTACAACTGTTTTGTCTCTAGCACCAGTTTAAGCCTAAATCCACTCTGCTTATGGGCAGTTTACGGTGTCATCGCTTAGTCGTAATAACTAGTAGTAATTAAAAGAAATCGTAATTGTAATGTAAACAACGTTATTATTTTTTACCCCTTGTAGTTGGCTTCTGTCCCGATATCTGGTGTTTTGTTAAAAAACTTATGTACAAAATGAATCAGAAGTTAAAAAACAATAATAAATGAATATTAGACAATGTAACATGTAAAATACTCATTGCTTTTTACACTATTCAGTCGATCTCTTCAGAAAACTAACCGTTCTATTATGCACGAAGAGAAGGCGTGTAAAAACCCAGTACACACATAATATTAAATATTATTACTCACATCTCTGTGTTCTTCTTTTCATTAATTTTGACACTGCCATCCCTCCATCATTTTACAAAATTTGTTTTCTTTGTTTTATTAGTACTCATACTGAAATTTTGTCTATTATTCGGGTTTTTCTCTCAATTTATTAATATAATAAATCGTATTATATTAATTTATATTTATATTATATATTAATATAATAAATTGAGTGTCATGTTGACGTCATATATTTTTTGTATCTATTTTTCTCGCTAAATTTGTCTAAAACAACAACAATAAAACAGTTATTAATCAGTGAATCAGGTACAGAAATTGTCACTTAGGGTTAAGATATTGTTTTATTCTCATATCACCTACTTACCTCGGCACACGTTACTTTCTATAGGAAGTTTGTTTTTGAAATTTGCGCAAAGCTACACGAGGGCTATCTGCGCTAGCCGTCCCTAATTTAGCAGTGTAAGACTAGAAGGAAGGCAGCTAGTCATCACTACCCACCGCTAACTGTTGGGCTACTCTTTTACCAACGAATAGTGGAATGGACCATCTCATTATAACGCCCCCACGGATGAAAGAGCGAGCATGTTTGGTGCGGTAGGATTCGAACCCGCGATCCTCAGATTTCGAATGGAGTGCCTTAACCACCAGGCCATGCCGGGCCTCATAGGAAGTAATCTTATATCCTGACCTTAAAAACATATAATGTAAAAAAAATACTTATCAGAACCGCTGAATTAAACCATTCACATTATTTTATAGACAATAGAGTCCCTCAGCAACAATTGCTTAAATAATTACAATATTGATCATCGTTATTTAACAATTTTTTACATAACTCTGTATTATTATAATTGAAGGGTCCTTGTAGCCAAAAATTGTCATAGACCTGCAAACAAATTAATTAATGAATAATTCAGAAATCTGTTTATAAACTTAACACTTAAATACTTCTTAAAATCTTAAATATTTCTTTACCACTAAAATAACACAGATAGCCTATTGTGTAGCTATGTGCTTAACTACAAACAAATATCATTAACATCGAACTTTCAAAACTCATAACCAAGTTTTTATTTTTACTTCTCTTAGCAAAACCTTTTTGGTAATCATATCTTTAGAGGTCAATTTTCCTAGCCAGTGTAACGCAATGACACATATTATTATTTAACATTATAAAATATTTTTTTAAAATTATAAAGTGTGTGTTATTTATAGACAGCGTGGTATATTGAGTGTAAATAGATGTGCAAGGGTAAAGCACCTTTCAAATATTATTATATGTTTCAGTGATAAGTTCACGAGACTCGTTTCATTCATTTTATCAGTACAGTATACTTTTTCTGCAGAAGTTTAATTTGGTCACTTTCAAGTCTAATGTGTGGCAGTCAATTTTTAACAGTTTGATTGAGTTTGGTCGCCTTCACGTTTAGTGTGACAGTCAGTTTGTGTTTAGTAGTGTGGTTTAAGTTTGGCCATCCTCTAATTTGATATGATGTTAAATCATCTTTTTATAATTTAGACCAGTACAGTAACCATTTACTTATCCTGGAGTTAAACTTGGCCATCTTTACCGTTTGTTTAATTTGGTCATTTTCAAGTTTGGTATAATAATAACAAGCCATATTCTGATAACTTTTGTTAGTTTTATAACCAGTGGCCTATCCTGTAGATAAATTTGCCTGTCTTTACTTTCGCTAGTCATAGTTTGCTTAAGGACTCAGCAGATAGCCTGATGTAGCTTTCCCATAAGAAAAAAACACACACACACAGTTTGTTTAGTTTTACAGCCTTTGATTTTTGAGACAACAAACAAATATATTTAGGCCTAAGTGTATATTCATTTCAATGCTGAAATATATGCGATGTTGTTTGTGTTTTATTACCACAGCACTAAAATACATTTTGAAAACAAGAACTTTCAATTTCCTCGATTCTTTACCAGTCGGGTCGGCATGGCCAGGCGGTCAAAGCACTCAATTCATAATCCGAAGGTCGCGGGTTCGAATCCCCGTCACACCAAACATGCTCGCAGTCATGGGGGCGTTATAATGTGTGGTTAATCCCACTATTGGTTGGTAAAAGAGTAACCCAGGAGTTGGCTGTGGGTGGTGATGAATAGCTTTAGTCTTACACTGCTAAATTAGGGACGGTTGACGCAGATAGTCCTCGTGTAGCTTTTCGCGAAAAACGAAACAAAAATAAACAATCTTTGCCAGTAGTTTTCACACCCCATAGTTTCTAGATGAAGCAGACGTTTTACTTCGCACGTGAAGAATTAGCAGTACGAGTTTGTTCTTAGGAAAAATAATTTCTAACTAGTATTTTTTTTTATTTCTATAAATTCAATATTCCTAAACGGTGATGGCCAAAGACAAGGTGATTGAATATGCAGGTTATTATCAAAGGTCGTGAACATCTTTCTGTGTTTGTAAAGAACTAGTTTTTTGTGAAGCTAACCCCAAACATCCATCTCGGGTGTATATCCAACTAGAAATATAGAAATCAATATTTTGCAAGTTTAAAATAACGAATATTACTCATCAGCTTATAAATGTTTACCAGCCACAGAAGTTAACATACAAATATGGCACAAAAATACAGATCGGCTTGGAGTGGCTTACCATTTAAGATTTTAAATTCTTAACATAGACCAATATGAACAAGAGCAGTTTATTATGAGTGAATCCACGCGTCACAAAAATTTAGTATTCTGTAAGTTAGCACAAACGTTGAAGTGTTTACGTCTTAGCACTTACATTTATGTTTGTGTGCTTCAATTTTTCTCGTTGTTGCAATATTTAGATGCGTTTGTGTTAGTCTCAAAGTAGAACTGCTTACATTTGTACACGTGTTTGTATTTCTTGTGTGACGAGACATTCCACACTTTGCTATTATTGTTATTTGTACTGTACTACAAGAAGATTATTAGTAAAACTATTTTCCTGACAATGGTAACAATAGTTTGGTCGGTTTGTTAATGGGAGCGGTATTTAACAACGTAAAGCACGATGCGTATCAGGAGATATCATGTTGACTTAACCCTAACTAATTCATGATGACGAGAAACCCACTTGAAGTAAAAATATATCTCAGGACGGCTGGTATGGGTATTACACTTTTACTAACAAAGCACAGAACAAGGTTTTGACCTGAAGATGACCTAAGAAGGTCGAAACGTAGTTCTCTGCTTTATTAGTAAAAGTGTTAATACCCATACCATCCGTTCTGAGATATATTTTAACCCTAACTAGTTCTGTAGTTAACGTTAAAGTTTTACCAAACTTTATACTTGTGTTTCTTGTAAAACTCAGCCCTAATATGTTCACTTTACCGTATCAAATTTGTGAGATTATAGATGGAGCTGTATAAATACTGTAAACGAACACCAATATTTTTGTTATGTGTTTAACCTGACAACTTACGTCGAAAAAAGGTGAATAAACACAATATTATTTGTTTAGTATATTTGACTTTGAAATACCTGCGACCTCATATCTTGTCTTTCATACTGGATACACAATTATCTATATAAAACCGATACATTGCCTTAAATATACTGCTTTATCGTTTTGTTTTTATACCAAAGTCGCGTTAGGTTCTCTGCTATGTCCTCCGCAGGGAATCGACACCCGGTGTTTAGCGTTGTAAGTTCGTAAATGTATTACTGTCCCATCATGGGGGTGGGGACAAAAATGCATGGCAGATATTTGTTTTACTTTATTATCAGTACTAAACAGTTAAAATAGAAACTGTGGTTTATAATAAAGTAAAATATGAAGATATATATATATATATATACATTCAGTGGTGGCGCATAATATTACTAGTCTGGTTACAAGACGGTCATCACGTTTAACGTCTGTTTGTTTTCATGCAACTATGTGAGACAAGATATCAACACTTTCTTTGAGCTCTGATATACGAACGTTAAACGACAAACCTCTTACGAAATAGATTATCGATAATTTAAGACAGTCGCTGAGGCAAAGTTATTTCATAACGTAAAACAGAACTAAAGTACGACTTTTATCACAGTTAGTGGAAATCCAAGAACTGGAGAAAATATGTTTACAGGTTAGTACTTTAAATACTGGTCGTCTTGGGCTCGACACCGGTTGCCCATTTCAAAGTGATCAACGGTTTCGTGATGCTCGTGCTTCTGGCACCTGACAATAACCGCCAAAAGAACCAATACCAGGAGAAATAGAGTGACGCCACCTCCGGCAGCGACGTACAACAAAGGAAACCGGTGACAGTGTTCGGCTGCCTCGTCGTAACCTGCCGGACAGTGTTCTTTCCCATCACACCAGAGGTCAGGGCTGATGCAGGCGTTTATCTCTGGGCACCTGAAGAGGCAGTTGATCTTTCTTAAGGACTGTCCCGTATTTCTCTTCATGAAGGGTTTTGTCACCTCGTCCCATTCCACGCGCACTGTCTGGGGTTCTTTAATGAAAGCTTCAAGAATGATATGACTTGGTTCTTGTGCCAAGAGATCACGTGAGTGAGACACTACGCCTTCGATATACCTGGAAGGCAAGAATACTTTACGTTCTGTAGCATTTTCGTTAATACATATTGTTGAGTCCGCCATATTACTGACCTCCGAGTAAGCTTTGAGCACGTTACTCGAGCCACATTTCGTTGACCCGTTCGTTCCTCTGAACGTCAGGTAAAAATGTTTCCCCACACTAGTTGTCAAAGTCCATCTACAACGAAACTGGCCATATTTCAGTAACATTGAGCTGGAAACAGTAAAAGTGAGTATTCCTTTAGAACCGTGTCTTTCATTTGATGTTGCGTCACAGACTGGAAAAAAGAAGAATTCAAAGTTTGCCTCAAAATTAAAATTTCGAAAGTCCTGTAGAGAATTCATGCCTTTTACAGTAAAAATCACTGAAACATTGTTACCAAGAGACGTCAGTTCGACTGGATTATGGACTAATGGTGTCAAACTTATGTTACAGAAACAGCCGATCGACAGCTCAACTCCCTGCCAGTTTTCAACAACTTTTATGAAAGAAAGAGGCCCATTGTGAGTTTTGATGATTTCACAAGTTCTTTCATGAGACACGTTATCTACTACTGTTTTACACGATGATGAAAAGAGTTGCAGGCTTTGAAAGGCAAGTTTAACTCTACTTGAGCCTTTTCCTTGAAGATTATACCGACAAGAAACGTCGCTACGACCACCTCTCCCAAAATATAAGACATTCCGCGGGGAAAATATGTTACCTTTACTTGAACTCTGGCTCTTCACAATCCGATCACAAAGTGAGGATGGAACCGCCACACCCGGTTGGCGCGTATCTACAAATTCATATCTAGCCATAAATAAAGGTTGAACAGCTGGGATTCCTGATGTCTTCGGATAATGTAGTCGCAGCACCAGCTGTGGTCCCTTGGAAAAGTAGCTTTCTTCTGGAAAACGACAGGGATGGAGGGGGATTAAATTGGGGGCATCTGTGGCACGGGCACATAGTCGTGGGAAGCTTTTCTCACAGTAAGTATGATTATTCTTAACGGAATTGAATTCGGAAATTCCAAAATAATCTGGAGAAGCTGAACCTAAAATCTCCATACGACCAGTGTCGCAATGTTCTGTGAGTGACCACGGATGTTTGTCCTCCACCATATATGACATTAGATACATCCACACACGATCAGACGGATTTCTTCCTCTCAGAATGTAAGTGCACGTAGTTTGGGGTGATACCGTGTGTTGAGGGTTCCGAATAATTCCCGAAGTCTTGTGTGATCCATCCAATAAAAATTTACAGTTATTTCCCGAGATCCGCCAGAGGGGACTCTTAACAAATCTAACTTGAGCTTCAATCTCAAGTCTGGAATCATGTAGGCGTTGATAGGGGGCGCTGATCAGCTGTATCAGAACGCTGGAGTGGCTAGATATTATTGGTGGAAGAGGACCCGAACCACAGAACTCTGTAAGTATTGTTGATGTAGATGTGGAACCATCAAAGACACGCACCATATCTTGGGAACAATCAGTAGTTAGTAAACTACTGGATATTGCCCCAATACCTGAGTGTCCATTATCAATAGAAATTTTATATTCATTATCCTGTCTCAGGACAATCTGCGCCTGCAGTCCTTTGGGAATATTTCTCTGTTTGATTAGGTAGAGACACGTGAAATTTGGTAAAAACGTGCCAGGAAAATTGGGAGACCTAATAACACATATTTTATTGGCGCAGTCTTGGTATTCTACATTACAAAAAGAATTTGGTATTGATTTCCCAAAATCCTTGATGTCATCTTTCCGAACTTCTAGGTTTGTCCTCTTTGTCATAAATTTATATGTAAGGAAGACGTTAAAAGACTGGGAGCGCCAAGATGTCCGACTTGGCATAAAAATGGCCAACGTGACGTTGTTTCCGCTTGAGAAATAGTTGACACTTTGACCTGCCATCTGGCCACAAAAAAATCCAAAATGGGGTGTGTTTCTTCCTGTGAGGTTATACAAGTTGGGCAACATTCCGTTAGTCTGTTTGATTGCAGAGACGAGTTGACTGAGACCACGTGTTTGTTGGTGATTGATATCTCCTTCTGTGCTCTTATAGTCAATAACCTGAAGGTGGCCTCCGTAGCACGTGGGGCTGGAGCTACTGGTAAGGAAAGAAGAAACGTCATTAACACCAGTTAACCATTGAGAAATAGATAAAATTACAAACTGTAAGTTCTTTAAACATAACAATGATGTCAAACAAGGTTTAAACATTTATTTTTTGTTTCATCTACAATATGATGAATATGTTTATTAAATGGATCACAAGCTATTAAATCTAGAAATAAACAAAATACTTATACCAGCTTTATTCTAATCTATTTAACCTGTCTTTAAAACAATAGAAACATTTTGGTTTACAGTAACAACAACACAATGAGAAAGAATGCATCAGTATTTTTGGAGTTGAGGTGTAAAACTAGATCAGTATTTTTGGAGTTGAGCAAAAATGGACTAGTATTCTTGGAAATGAGGTGTAAAAATCGATCAGTATTCTGGAGTTGAGGTGTAAAACTGGATCAGTATTCTAGGAGTTGAGGTGTAAAAATGGATCAGTATTCTTGGAGTTGAAATGTAAAACTGGATTAGTATTGTTGGAGTTCAGGTGTAAAATTGATCAGTATTCTTGGAGTGAAGGTGTTTTTCTTGAACTAACGTTAAAAACAATTATAGCAGAAAGAAAAACATCAAACGTTTTTGGTGAGCGGCTTTAAGTAATTTTAGAAGAGTGACTATTTGAACTATTTCGTCTGTACATTAATTTTCAATTAACTTTCTGCAAGGTTTGTAACTAATATAATATTCGAACATTTTTCACAACAAATGTTGTCAGAATAAATATAGAGAAATTCGTTTCAAAATCAATAAAGTGATAAGATGGCTAAAATGTCTCTTTCTAGGTTGGTCAGTTATTGTTATCGAATGTTATGTTTGTATAATTCTTATTGCTTCTCGGCTCGGCAAGGCCAAGCGTATTAAGGCGTGCGACTCCTAATCTGAGGGTCGCAGGTGCGCATCCCCATCGCGTCAAACATGCTCGCCCTTTTAGCCGTGGGGGCGTTATAATGTGACAGTCAATCCTACTATTCGTTGGTAAAAGAGTAGTCCAAGAGTTGGCGGTGACTGGCAATGATCAGCTGCCTTCCCTCAAACCTCACACTGCTAAATTAGGAACGGCTAGCGCAGATAGCCCTCATTTAGCCTTGACCGAAATTTAAAAACAAACAGTTATAAGATTTTACGACACACACACCCATACGACCCCCTTGCATTCCAGTTACTAAAATCACAATTAGAAGATAGTAATCGTACTTATTCTATATGAATAAATGCATTGTGGGTTTTATGACTCCTATATCGAGAAATTAGGCGTGACATGACGCAACACCCAGACTTTTATATATGTTAGATACATATTACCAAACGGTTTTATTTGAACATTTTTATTATAATGATAAGTTTAAGTGTAACTACGTACTGATTTTATTTATTGAACATTATTTATTAATCGAGATTTAAAAACTGTGTCCGTGCGTCAAGATATGTGCTGTACAAAAAAGAAAAAAAGGTGTAAACTATAGGTTTTAATGTTTACTATTTAGATAAATATCGTTCCCCGGGAAGCAGCTGTAAGTTTATGGACTTACAACGCTAAAATTTGGGGTTCGATTCCTCGTGGTAAACACAGCAGCCAATCCAATGTGGCTTTGTTCTAGAAAAAACAAGCAACATCAAAACAACTATTCTGGTTAATAGTATCTATAGTAACAACGTTTAGTTATCATACTATCAGGCTTTGCGATGTACTGGATGATGAACCATCATAACACCACAAGTTGCCCTGAAAAACACAGTATCACAAAGTGCCCTGAAACCCGAACACCATAAGTTGTCCTGAAACTAAAGGCCCGACAACTACATGCTCAACTTAAAAACTTTTATCTTGCCATATTAACAACGGCAGTTTTAAACTCTTAATAACACTAGGTGTGTAATACGATTTCCAAAGGCATTAATGACCTAAACATTTTATTATTCCTGTCTAAATTAGTACTCATTAAACTTTAAATTTAAAAGTAAATTGATTTGTAAACATTAGATGAATATTGGTGAATAAATCGAATAAAGCTTTTTAATGAAGTGGCTCGAATAATAGTGATATAAACTTTAAGTACAGTATAAGTTAGTGCTTTACCAACACTTATCACAGTGTACGGATGTTAAGAACATCTTATAACAATATGCGTGTAAAATGTCTTTCTGCTTTTAGCGACATCTAATGGTCTTCTGAAAAATGAAAAAAATCAATAAATAGTCTTAGTTCTGTATGTTGTTTGGAACAGTTAAGTTTGTTTTTGCCCTTTGTGCCTGGTGGTTCAGTGGAAAGATTTATAAATTATAATGCTAAAGTTAGAGGTTCGATCTCAACAGTGGCACAACGCATATATACATATATACCCGTTGTACAACGCGATTGGTAATAAATATTTTTTACTTATCTGTATAATTGTCCTTTGTTGTGTCAGCGGTAAGTCTTGGTAACTATGTCTCCAAAATACGGAGTTCGATTCTCTGCGACGGACAGAGCACAGATAGCTATTTGTGTAGTTTTGTACTAAAAAACAAACACTACCTACCACCATCAGTACACTTCATCAGTTCGCTATCGTTAAATAATAAATCGATTTCTTTTTAATATTTAAGATTTTGTCCACAAGGATTACTTACTGCAATCCACAAATTGTTGTTCTTATTGTATTGAATTAAACACAAAGCTACACAATGAGCTATCTGTGTTCTGCCCACTACAGATATCGAAACCCGGTTTTTAGCATTGTAGTCCGCAGACATATATGTCGCTCTGCCACTGGAGGGTCATCTACAAATCACAGCAATGCTGAAAAGTTGAGCATAACGTGTTTTAAGCATGATTAAACTCCCCCGGGGAGTCAACCGTGTATTTACAGACAACGCAAAAAACTGAGGTTTGATTCTCCACAGTGGCCACAGCAGAGAGCTCAGTGTGACTTTTTAAATAAAACTCGTACAAAAGTATCATTACTTCATACCGCTAACCAATGTGATATATATTTTAAGCTAGTTTGATATAGAAGTTTTCGAATTAACCAGATACCAAATGAAATTAAAACATCTTAAGAATACGTTTTGTAAAAAATATTGTCTGAAAGAGAGAGCCAGTCAAAATGGATTGGAATTTTTTTTACTAATTGAAATATAACATTAAAACAAGTATTTTGGTCGTGATTCAGTTATTTTTGTTTTCTTTGCAGGTCTAAAATCCGTTCGTTTCTTATTCATAAAATATAGCTTGAAACGTTTGACTGGTTTCATAGAATGGATGAAGTTTTCCGAAATATTTCAGGTGTTGTGAAAAGTTTCCACGTTTACAAGCTTCAGTTATTTTCCCCTGGTAGATATTTTCAGAACTAATTCACATATGGACCGCTTCAACATCGGAAATTTTGTTGATATATTGTCGAAATAAAAATGCCTTGATAAACTACAATTATTCTTTGCTTATTTAAATATCAACCTATAATTAAATCTTTTCGTTTGAATTTCGAAACTACGACAATCTTCCGTAATTAATGGATCAATTATTAAATATATGGCCCCATTTCTGAACATTTCAGAAAATTCGCGTCGAACTCTTAATGCCGCAAAACAGAGAGATAAGTATAAGCAGGAAGCTGTTTAGCTTATAAAACAAACAAACGCGAAGCAATTGTTGTACAAATAGTTAAATAAACTGTGCGAATTTCAACTTTAACAACAGAGAATCCTCAGTAGCCGCGGCATTTGAAATTATTTTAGGCAGAATTAAAGTAAATTAATCTATGAGGCCTTGAGCGTGATGAGGTTTAACCTCCTGAGAGAGAAACTGCAATTAGATCTCAAATCGATCAAGAGGTGACGGAGCTATCAGCTTAAAACTTGTACTTGAAAAACTAAGAGTCATTCTATGAGCCACTATATTGCGGCTAAAAAAGACCTTTTACTGAAACAAAATAGAGATAATCTCTCCTAAAACAAGACAGGCAGAAAAAATAATGTAGGTAAATTGCTTTAATCTTCAGAAAGCACGTAGGTTAATATAATAATATAATATAATAGGCTGAAAGGGCGAGTATGTTTGGTGTGACGGGAATTCAAACCCGCGAATCTCGGAGTACGAGTCGAGTGTCTTAACCACCTGGCCATGCCAAGCCCATAAAAACGAAAAATGTATAAATGATGTTATTTTAAATGTTTGTTTGTGTGTTTTTGAATTTCATTCAAAGTTACTCGAGGACTATCTAAGCTATCAGTCCCTAATTTTGAAGAGAGACTACAAGCCAGGCAGCTAGTCAAACCCACCAACCGCAAACCGTTTTACTACTCTTTGTGCCAAATAAATATGGATTTAACCGGCATATTATGACGCTCCTATCGTTGGAAAAGGCTGGTATATTTAAAAAAGAGATTGGAACCCTAACCACCAGGTCATTCTAGACCTTACTTTAAGTGAAACATCTTATTAAGACGCGTATTATTAGACACTTTGTGGAGGTTACAGTGTGTTTCACAGATACACTGCTGGCCAAAATCTTAAGACCAATAAGCATAAAGAAAAAAATATGTATTTTGCGTTGTTAGACTCAACCACTTATTTGAGTAGAAATTTGAAATATGAAAATAAGAAAAGGGAAAATAAAAAACTTTTTTAGCATTTAATAGGGAAAATGTGAACACTATGAAATTAGCCTAAATACTAGCTGGTCAAAAGTTTAAGACCATACCAAAACAAAGTCCTAAACAGGGTAGGAAATGCCCAACAAGAGGTCTCAGTAGTGAGTTACACGGCCGTCATTGCGAATAACATCAAACATTCACTTTGGCATGGTCGATATAAGCGTTTGCAGAAGGCTGGCTGGAATATTATTCCAAGTGGTGAAGATGGCTTCACGAAGATCATGCACTGTTTGGAATTGACGTCCATTTCTATAGACTTCCCTTGCCATCCACCTCCAAACATTTTCAATGGGGTTCAGTTTGGGCGAACACGCTAGATGGCCCAAAAAAATCACGTTATTCGCCATGAAAAAGTCCTTTCTCCTGCGGGCATTGTGGATTGCAACGTTATCTTGCTGATAGATCCTCGACATAAGCAAGGGCCTTCAATCAATAAGAATGCTCTCTCCAACATTCCAATGTACCAACTGCTGTTTGACGCCTCTGCATAAATTGAAGCTCCATTGTTCCATGGAAGGAGAAAACACCCCAGATCATGATGGAACCTCCTCCACTGTATCGTGTAGTAAATGTCTCGGTGGGATATCCTTATCGTGCCAGTAACGTTGGAAGCCATCTGGACCAACCAGGTTAACTTGTTTCTCAATAGAGAACATAACCTTCGTCCACTTTTCTAAGTTTAACCGTACTGTTTTGTTGTGTGGAAGGAGGCGTGGCCTTTGAAGACATTTACGGTTTTTAAAGCCTTTCTCTCGTAGATGCAGCCTTATTGTTCTTGAGCTGCATTTTGCGTCCGTAAGGGCTTTCATCTGGTTCGACGATCGGTTGGTGTCTTGCCGGGTCAACCCGTCGAATGTTCCTGCTGAACACCGGCGAAATTTTCTTGGGCCGACCGCTTGAAATTCTCGTTCTGTATCCCTCAGGGTCTTTCAGGAAATTTGCAACAGCAGTTTTACTACGCCCAGTCTCACCAGCGATGGCACGTTGAGAGAAACCTTGCTTTTGCAGCTCGACAATTCTGCCACGTTCAAACTCTGTCAACTTTTTAGCCTTTGCCATGTTTTTATCCAATGTAACACAGGAGATGTCAGTGGGAAATGTTGACAACGCTAAAGCTTGAACAAAAATGATTAAATTTCGTTACGTGCTTACCGATTAACGCTTTGTTTCAGTATGGTCTTAAACTTTTGACCAGCTAGTATTTAGACTAATTTCATAGTGTTCACATTTTCCCTATTAAATGTTAAAAATGTTTTTTTTTCCCCTTTTCTCGTTTTCATCTTTCACAGCTCTTCTCAAATAAGTGGTTGAGTCTAACAACACAAAATGCATATTTTTTCTTTATGTTCATTGGTCTTAAGATTTTGGCCTACATAAAACATTTGTAACTGATACATACATATATACACGTCTAAAATCATACATCTTATGTTACATCTGTATATCTATGTGTGTATATAAATGACAGACAGACTGTTTTGGTGTGATAGGTAAAACTTGTATATAAAAGATATCAACTTGTTTTTAGAATTAAGAAGCCTAATATTATATTACTAGAACGTGTATACATTCCTTTCCGTAGCAATGAGGAAAATGTAAAAGCTGTTTACCGAGCGTTATGACGTCATAAGGGAAATCTTTGTTCAACTTGAATATTTTTTGTCGATTTGTGTAATAAAATTTTCAGGTTTTTATCAAATATTTCAATACAGTTTAATATTTTATTCCAGAATGTAAAAACTTCACAATTTTCAGCTTAAAAATTAAAAAATACTGATATGGTACTCTAGAAAAACATTTTTTATATTCACGCTTTGAGGTTGACACAGATTTATGGCCAGAAAATTTGCATCACCTTAAAATTTTGGAAATGAGACAATTTTAAAACATGTTAATATATTTTAAATTTTTTATTTAATGTTATTTAATCAAAGAACCAACAGAATGTTACAGTGAAAGTACATTGTAATAGCGTGACTTACGCCTTTCAGTGCAATCGATGGGTTTTTAAGACGTAGTCATCTCAAGCAAAGGTTCAGTGAGGATTGAATCCTCTTTAAGGTCAGCGTCCCCTAAACTTGGATCCGCGTGTCATGTCCAAAATTTTATAAGAATTCCTTTTTTAAAAAAATATTTTTCTTAAAATTATATTTATCTTTAATTGTGGAATGCAGCGATTTTCATCAAAATGGGATTTTTTTTTCTCAAAACAAAAAAACATCTATAGGTTTGGGAGTCCGCGAAAAACACTTAAATTAAAAGGTGTCCTGGAGTTATTCAAGCTCGAAAACTGCTGATCCGTGTAATCTTTAACCACGCCAATGTTAAAAAAGGTTTCATTCAGCTTCATGAAGCAACATTAGTTAATTCTAAGGTGATTCAAACCTTTGGCTACAGTTGCACCAATAAACGTGATTTTTGACTTAGATTACCTCCCTTTCTCAAGCGATCCAACGTTGAACGAAAGGAACTGGAGTTCTACGTAGTCGCCATATTGGGCACCATCAGTAACAAAGCTTACTATACATAAAAAGGGAATATGGCGATGGAAGGGCTCGCTGATGTGAAGTCTGTACTTTACGTTGACTTCTCCATTGAAGGTCCTGTTGCAAGCTGCTAACAGAGAAATTCTATAGCCAGAAGTGTTTTCACTCTTTTATAACCTCATTAGTACCAACAATAAGATAATACTTACAAGAGTTACAGAACTTTGCTTACAATAAAGTTCACTGGCCAAACCAAAAATGACAGAGGAAGAAAATTCAGAAAGATATATCACCATAATAAAAAGTTTACAAAAAAAAAACATTCACTGTCTCTTCCCCAAAATTGTCCCTTTGATTTTGGTTACTTTTAGCATTATCAAGTGTATACAAACATGTTTATACTGAGAGCAAATCTTACTCTATAAAAGTTTACCCAACTGCACTTTGAACCCATTCATTCATGCTCCATCTGGTGGCCACGACTATCCAGCATATCCCGATACTATAATTTTCATTGTAACAAATGTATATGAAGAAGGGGGAGATTAAACTTACACCATAAACTTTCCATAAACTTCTATAATGCATTCACATCTTCCACAGACCTATACACTTTACATAATTCAAATTCACATCTTCCACAGACCTATACACTTTACATAACCTAAATTTACATCTTCCACAGACCTATACACTTTACATAATTCAAATTCACATCTTTCACAGACCTATACACTTTACATAACCTAAATTTACATCTTCCACAGACCTATACACTTTACATAACTCAATTTCACATCTTCCACAGACCTATACACTTTACATAACTCAATTTCACATCTTCCACAGACCTATATACTTTACATAACTCAAATTCACATCTTCCACAGACCTATACACTTTACATAACCTAAATTCACATCTTCCACAGACCTATACACTTTACATAACCTAAATTCACATCTTCCACAGACCTATACACTTTACGTAACTCAATTTCACATCTTCCACAGACCTATACACTTTACATAACTCAATTTCACAACTTTGCACAGACACTCTACAATATAGCACCTCCCAAAGTTACGTAGTTTAGCAGATGGTTGGTTTTACTTTCATGATCCAGAAGACTGAAATAAAAGATTTTCATGTAAGAATAAAATTAACTTTAAACTAGACCAGACGTGTTACTTTTGAACAACATGAAATAAATATATTGACGTCAGGGAATGTAAGTATCCAGTGGGTCAGTGGTAAATTTATGGGCTCACAACGCTAGAACCTGGAGCTCGATTCCTTCCTATGAAAAGAGCGCAGATGGCCAACCGTGCAACTAACACAAAATATAAACACTAATGTTCCCTATAACTTACTATTTTACGCAGGCTATTTTTAACCTGTTGTTATTTTTATGACACACTAATTTTCTGTGTTTGTTATCTGGTTCGATTCTTCCGGTCAAACATGGAAACAAAAAGTAAAATTTCGATTCATTTCAACATATGTGGTTGTACAAATATTTGTAAGAGCCAGGTGGTTAGAGCGCTCAACTCGTATTCCAAGGGTCGCGGGTTCGAATCCCGGTCATACTAAACATGCTCATCCTTTCAGTCATGGGGGCATTATAATGGCAGTTAATCCCACTAGTCGTTGATAAAAGAGTAGCCCCAGGGTTAGTGCTGGGTGGTGATGACTAGCTGCTTTCCCTTTAGTCTTATCTTGTTAAATTCGGAACGATTAGCGCAAACAGCCCTCGTGTAGTTTTGCTCGAAATTCAAAATAAATATACTTTTTTGTAATAGTCAGCCCTCTAGTGACTCAGCAGTAAGTCTAAGAGCTTATAAAGCTAAAAATTGGGTTTCGATATCAGCAGTGAGCAGAGCACAGATTATATAGAGTAGAACTTCACAACACAAAATACATAAGCTGTAATAACAATAACATAGTGATGAAAAGACACTGGATACATTCGAATCTTTAAAATTTACCATAACTGAAAAATGCGGTTGCCAGATGTTTTATTATACATATTACGATATCGAAGTGTTTATTTAACCTGTTCAGTGCCGTAGACGAGATAACTCGTCCAAGCTGATCGATAACACAGTGCCACGGATGAGTTAATTCGTTCTCAAAAATAACTAACTTCAACGCTAGATGTCAGCACCACACATGCATTTGACCTACTTACAAACTGTTTCACTTTCGATCCAAAATGGCGTCACGAAAAAGTTACAAAATGAAAAAGCATTACAGTTGTATTGTAGCAGCTGAAATACTTGGCAGTCAACAGGTTAATGCTGAACTAAGAATCTCAACAATCAAAACTATTAAGTGTTAACAGAAAAATGTGTTGACGTTAATCAAATATACAGTAAAAACTATGTGTAGTCTTTCCAAAGTCTTCCGAGTTTCGCTTCTTCAGCACATGGCCTTAGAACCGATAATAAAATTCATATGTTTTATTTAAAAACACTTCTACACTAACTAACAGGAAACTGTTCTTTCAAAAAACTGAATTAGAAAATATAGATACGTGGAAGAAATCCAAAATCAATTACTTCTAACAACAAATGTATTCGATATAAAAATGTGATAAAAATATTATTGTTCTATACTTACAGGAAATGATACAGTTCGTGCAGTATTTATCAGCGATATAAGATTTCTGTTGTAAAATAAGGTATGTTCGATATTCGAGGGAAATGAAAACTTACAGTAGTGTTAGAAAAAATTACTTTAATACATTAGTTTGTGACAAATAAAATTCTAATACTATTAGAAACAGTAATAAAATGTAACATCTAACCTTATGAGAAATAAAAATTCCGTCACTGTATAAAAATTGTTAAAAATGCAATATTATTGCCTAACATGATTTACGGGGAAAAAATTTAACCTTAAAGTTGGTTTTTAGATTTAATAAAACTTTAAAGATATACTGTAAAACAAAAGAAGGAAGTGGTGTGGGTTCAACGTATTTAATATAATGTTTAATAAATACCTAACCCTAATTCAGAATTATTCACCAAAAGAGGGACAACCAGTCAACAGAACACACCGCCTCGAAGGTTTTGTCTGGCTCTTTGAACCGATTAACGAGATTGACTGTCACTGGAAGTGTTTTCAGCGGAATCACGGTTCGAACCTTGGTTTGTACTATCCACAGCCTACACAGTAATCACTAAAAAAAGACATGACATGGCTTAATGTGGCTTATTGTAAATAAGATTAAACGATACTTGTGCATAAATTAATTCGGCGACTAAAAACCACAGCCATCTTTAAATATTTTGCAGAATACAACTTTATGAGAAAGGATGTCAAACCCATTTTGACAGTTCTATATACATTTCATTAGAAGTCAAATCAGGCTTCCCCTGATGATGTTGATTTAAATCACATCCAAAACATGCAGAGAATATCCAGCAGAGACTGGCACCCTTTATGACAAAGTTTAAGTGGTCAAAATGTTTACTGTTGCGGTGTAGTTATAGTTCAATCAAATGACACACTACATTTGGTTCTTTAAAATGTATTCGTCCTTTGTATTCTGGCTACAAAATATTCTATGAAGATATCGATGAAATGGATTAGACTTTAGTGGTTCTTAACCTGGGGGTCATGGCCCCTGTGGGGTCGTTTGAAGTTTCTCGGGGGTCACGGAAGGCTTGGAAATTATTAGGGAAGTCAGGGAACAGTTTGTAGTTTTTGTGGCAAGTGTCTGTAACTACTGCCCACCAATGAGAAACACGCTGAAGTGCGGCAGTTGAACCGCGTCGAGATGCTTGTTGCGCAACCACCTGTCTAATTTTGAGTAAAAATTTCATATATTACAACGTTTTGAATTGCCTAGATTTTTAACTATATAATATTAATGCATCAAATTTAAAATTTAAATATCAAAGTTTCCATCGTATTTAGCATATTTTCTCTTTATTTATATTATATCAACCCTCACACTGAGTGAATAAGTAGATTTTGTATGATGTTCAGTAATTCCATGGATTTTGTATTTGTTTAGCACTTGTAGCCTTTTTCAAGGTCATTTATTTATAACATTTTCAATAAATTAGGATTTTTATATAGTTTTGTTTTATTCTACCTTTACGCAAAGTTCACCATTACAAAAATTATTATAGGGGTCACGGTAATACCCTGGAGAGTCTCAGGGGGTAAGACGATGAAAAAGGTTAAGAACCACTGGGTTAGAGGGATGATACCACAGGAATAAAACGAGGCTGCTCCTAGAATTTTCTTTGTAATTGAAAATAGGGGGCGCTAGTATCGACGATCAGCAGTTTTAATTGGCTGTTTACATTAAGGCTTGTCTTTTGCTGTTAATATTTTAATAACCAACTTAAGGACGAAGTTGAGGGGAATGATGGGGAACAAAGCATGTTAAGGAGGCTTCATTATAAAAACGTCGTCCATTTTTTATTTTTTTTATTTAACCAGCAGTTGCAATCGATTAATGTTATCAAAACTGATGTTGTCTACTCTAACTTACGTTTCACAGAAACAAAGTATATGATCCACTCATGTATGATATTATACCTTATAAACTTCTGAATGTTTAGTAATTTATTATGTTTTTCGAGGCATGGCCAGGTAGTTAAGACACTTGACTCGTAATCTAAAGGCCGGGAGTTCGAATCCCCGTCACACCAAACATGATCGTCTTTTCAGCCGTTAAGGCGTTTTAACGTGACGGTCAATCCCACTATTCGTTGGTAAAAGAGTCGCCTAAGAGTTTGCGGTGGGTGGTGATGACTAGCTGCCTTCCTTCTAGTTATACACTGCTAAATTTGGGACGGCTAGCGCAAATAGACCTCATGTAGTTTTGCGCAAAATTCAAAAACAAACAATCATGTTTCCGATTTTATATATAAAAAAATATTTATACATGTATACTTTTCCACACAGAAGAATATGCTTTGCCTTTGGAAAATTCAGTTAAATGTTATGTTAGTGCTGAAATACACCATAATATTTTATATTTAAAATGCCAACTCGTGCAGAATTAAGAACTTAAATGTGTTTGCTTGTGTAGGATTGATGAAAATTATACATATATTAAATTCCATTACAATTTTTGGTTAGCGCAAAGCTACACAATGGTACGTTTATACCCTGCTCACCACGCGTATCGAAACCCGGTTACTAGCCTTATGTTTCCGCGGACATATCGTTGTGCCACTGGAGTTGGGTGAGGAACAAATTACATTACAGCTGGCTAGCTACGTTGTAGAGACTGTCTAGCATGAGAAATAACAAAGTTCACAGAAAGTAAGAAAACACTTTAAGTTCTGAGATGTCGTAGAACGTGTCGAGACATATTTAATTGAATTTATAAAATCGTTTCTATCAAGCGACGTTTATATTTTTTTTGGTAACGCACTATACGGTAGTTTAAATACACATTTATTTATGAATGTGAGGATACGCATATATATACATATATTCATAATATACAATTTCAACAAAATTTAATCAACATCCAAAGTGGCTCTTTTCATTTTTATTTTAGTTATTATCAGCATTACTCCCACTCCTTAGAATTCCACCAGATGACAGTGGAAACAATCAGCAGACGAGAGTCGTTGTTGTTGTTTTGAATTAAGCACAAAGCTACACAATGGACTATCTGTGTTCTGCCCATCACGGGTATCGAAACCAGGTTTTTAGCGTCGTAAGTCCGCAGACATACCGCTGAGCCACTGGGGCAGACGAGAGTCACAATATTGGTTTGTTTGCTTTAAATTTTCTGCAAAACTACTTAAAGGCTATCTCCACTAGCCGTCCCTAATTTAATAATTATAAACTAGTGGGAAAGCAGTTACTCAAAACCATCAACTCTTGGGCTATTCTCATGCCAAAAACTGGAAGACTTATCGTGCTTATAAAGAGGATTCAAACCTACGACCCGCAGATTGCGAGTGGAGCGCCATAATAACTAGGCTATTTCAGGCACACAATATAATAGACAAGACATGTAAAAATATACGAAGAAATATTATTAGAATTATACCCAAATGCATGACTTCCAGTACTTCCTTCCTGGTTTTAAATTTACTAAGATTTTAGAAACATCATTCTAGGTCTAGATACTGAATATAACATATTTTATTTCATCTTATAATTCAAGTTGTTATTTCTCACTATCTTATACTTACTGGTGATTTTTTTAGCCTTAGCTTATTCTTGACCTTTAACATTATATAAAAATAGCATTATCTTCTTCTCCTAAAGCTTATTCTATCATTTTTATCAGTTCCTCTGCTAAATGATCTGTGTGTGACCAAGTTGTTAATATGCCCGGGTTGTGAATTCAAAGACCCATGGTTCATGACTCATTAACGAAAATAACGTGCTCTTTACTTTGCGACCAAACGTGTGTTATAAGAGTGACGGTCAAGTACTGGTATAGACGTCATATGATATTGAGTTTTGGCACAACGAGAGGACAGTTGTCCATTTCATTCAATCGTCTAAGATATGTTAAAAAAAACTGTTATATGGTTAAAGTCTGTGTGTTTTTCAATAACTATTCTGGTTACATTTGGTTGTACCATATCAAAAAGAAATGTTAAACAAATCTTCTGTGCATGTTCATGTGTTGAATACAAATAACAAAAACAACACTATTCTAACACACGGAGCGCACTCTATTGGTCCGTCTTGTGTGTTTTCTCATTGCAAAGCCACATCGGACTATCTACTGAGTCTTCCGACGGGAATCGAACCACTGATTTTAGCGTTGTAAATCTGTAGACATACCGCTGTACTTGTGGTTGGTCTTTTCCCTCTTGACCACACACATTAATTAAGAAATATATTGAAAAACTTACATAAATAAGTGATAAGCAAATTAAAAGTTTACCTTATTCAGACTTTACATTTATCGTAATTTCACATGTAATTAAAAAGTAAGTTATTCAGATCTTATAATTTTCATAATTCCACAAGTAATTAATAAATAAATTGTGCAGGTCTAATATTTTTGTCTCCTGGATTTACAACGCTAAAATCAGGGGTTCGATTCCCTCGGTGGAGTAAGCAGATAGCCTAATGTGACTTTGCTATAACAAAACACACACACACTCTAACATTTTTCATAATTCCACATATAATTAAAAAATAAATTATTCTGATCTTATATATTTCATAATTCCACATGTAATTAAAAAATAAATTATTCATGTCTTACATTTTCCATAATTCCACTAACAGTTAAAAGTTTCAACAGCTCTAATTTTGTATATTTCGTAATTTCACAGGTAGTTAAAATAATTTCACATTTTTTCTGAACTAATATGCTATATAATTCCACAGGTAATTAAAATTTTCTATTTTTTCAAATTTTAAATTGTATTTAATTAACAAAATAGTACATTTTTCATTTTTAAAATATATTATATTTTTACATCCTTCAAATACTACGTTTCATCTATTATTTTTTAATATTTTTTTCTCGTGGTTCTCAGAATATTTCTGTATCCAATTCTCTCGCTATCCTAGTTATTTACACTACTTTATGTAAAAATAAGTATTTGCCAACCTGTAATGAATTTTTATCTTTTTTATTGTTTTATGAAAATTATCATTGTTGTTGTTTCAATTTTCAGATATTGTTGACGATTTAAAACGTAGTCATTGTTGTTTTTGTGTATTTTTATTGTATACAAATAATAGAATTGAAAATATGGGTTGGAAAATGTTATTAGTCGCTCAAGAATTGTCAGACATAAAAACCCTTTTTCTGTTTACATAAAACTGGGAATTGCGTTCACGTAACTAAACGTTCGCATACAAACGTGAATGTATTACGACCTATTAGTACTGTGTAGATAACACGGGTTCTTCCTTCCATTTACGACATAACATTTATTAAAACTTCTACGTCACTATTATAAATGCTTTGTCGATCCATCTTTCTTTTTAGAGGAGACCCAAATCTGAATTTATCTTTACCGTACGTTTCTGGAGTCAACAGTACAGTATAGAAAGCACCGCCGTAATGATCGCTCCTTCCTTTAAGCTCACAACTTAACATCAAGGCTACTAATAGGTTTATCTAAAGATTCAGGAATCCTTGCATAAAGAGAAAATATATGGTGTTTTCTTTTTGTTTGTAATCCTATTGCTAAGAGAATTGATATTGGCTCTCATTGGTGTGCTCTCATACCAGTTACAATTCTTTAAGGTTTGGCTTTTGTTAGGCGCAAAGCTACCTAAGGGGTGATCGAAACTTGGATTTTAGCGTTGTAATCTTTCAGGCTTTCACATTTCTTCTAAAGAAAAGAAAATATTTTTTCAGGTTATCAGGTTGTTGATTTTAGCGTTATAATCTTTCAGGCGTTCACATTTCTTCTAAAGAAACGAAAATATTTTTTCAGGTTATCGCCAAACACCAGTTTGGCTAAAAAACATGTGTTGTTCTTTTTTCTTCCACATTGAAATTCCTTCTTTCTTCAAATTCAAACTTATAAACTTGACATTTTCGTTTCCTGTAGTGACGAATCTAGTTTTTTTTCACTCAAATTTCCATTACACGGTGTTTTAAGTTTTTTTACTTTTTTCTTTTCCTTTAAGATCACGAAAATACTTCTTCAAATAACATATGAAAACCAACTTTTATTTACTGAAGTATTTTACTAGGGACTGCCTTCATTTCTCTTATATTTAAACCCAGTTCTTTACTCTTAACAATTAACATTTCAAATGAGACATTTTGTTGCTATTTGGCTTAATACTCAAGATCGTTTTTATGATAAAATATACCATTTACTTCAGGTGTTTTGTTGCTGTTTGACTAAACATACCACTGAAGGGGTTTTGTTTAGTGTTTGACTAAACATACTGCTCAAGGTGTTTTGTTGCTGTATAATCAAGCATTTCAAAGCCACAGCCACAGCAAACTGAGCACCGCCATCACCCACGAATTAAAGGCTTGGTTTAGTTTGAATTTCGCGCAAAGTTACTCGAGGACTACCTGCGATAGCCGTCTCTAATGTACGAATGTAATACTATAGGGAATGCAGCTTGTCACTACCATCCACCGCTAACTCTTGAGTTTCTTTTATTCCAACGAATGGTCACATAATAACGCCTCTACGGCTGAAAGGCTGACCCACCGAGAAAACATTCTATGTACATTCTATTCTAAAGGGTTCACTGGAGTAATGATTCGTGTTTCATATTTCAATAACAAAAACTTGAATTATATTTCAGGTAAGACACCTGAGAACTTTTTTAACTAAAAAAAGTTATAATAATTATATTCCTAATATTATTTGAAGTTAAGTATTCAAACTGCTCTGGTTATCATATAGGAGAAACAAGAAAGCCTAGCACCTTTTCATGCGATCGTCTACTATTTCCATATTTGGTGCTGCCCTCTAGTGGCACGTTTGTCGGGCTTATCATGTTAAAATCCGTGTTTAGATTCCCGTGGTGGGCACAGCACAGATATCCAGTTGTGTAGGTTTGTGGTTAGTGTTTGTTTGGAATTAAGCACAAAGCTACACAATGGGCTAGCTGTGCTCTGTACACCGTGGGTATCGAAACCCAGTTTCTACCGTTATATGAGTCCACAGACATACCGCTGCACCACGGGGAAGTTTGTTGTTAATGACAAACAAACATATTATCTATAAGTAGAAAATTAAAGAACATGTCCAATAAGAAATAATAAACATTCTATCATTAATTATCCAGTAATAATAATGAGTTTGTAAACAATAATTTATAACCATAGTGAAGTGATATATTTTAGAGGGGAACGTACTAACTATTGTGACAGCAGAGAAATCAATACAGTGTATTATGAAAAAGAAGTAGTGTGTTTCCATAACAATAAGTTTCTTCATTATGCCTAGAAAATCGTTCGTTGCTACTTTATCGTTAAAGTATTAGCATAATGTGCTTCCTTACTGAGGTAATGCTTTATATTCTCCCATTACTCACCCTAAAATATTTCAGTATATCAGAACGTCACTGTTTCTTTCTCTCACAAGAGGTGTTTATTGATTTGTTGTCGCTTATAGAATCTTACTGAAACGTCATAATTTTTATCCTTATATCATTTCCCGCTTTAAGCCCTTTACAATACGTTGTGGTCATTTCTCACAAAACTAACTTGCCGAAATGTTGAACTCTTATCTCTTAAAGATTATCCATTTATTTAAAGTCATTTAATTTGTAGTTGTACAATTTTTAGAGAATACACAACTTGTCCAAACGTTACAGTTGTTATCTTTACTTCAATTCCCAGATTTAGCTGTATATGTTTTGGTAAGGTGTGGAAGAATGTTGCAGTTTTTCATCTTTGGGTCATGTCCTATTTGTAGCTATTGACGTATTGTTGTATTAATTAAATCATTCAGAGCACCTCTCTTCAATCAACGCTCTGCAATGAAAAAATCTACATGGGAATGTTCATGTGATTGCATAAGATATGCATTCCCCTCTATCTGCAGGTGCGTTATGATGTTACGGTTAATCCCCTTATTCGTTGGCACAAAAGCGTCCCAGAGATGGAGGCTGGTGGTGATAAAATAGTTGCCTTCCTCTAGTCTTTCACTGCTAAATTAAAAATGGCTAGCGCAGATAGCCCTCGTGTAGCTATCGTTTATTCTGCCATGCTATACTCTTTACTTATGTATAGTTTTCATGGCGGACATAAAGTCCTGTGACATTATATCAGTAACTTTAATGGTATGCTTTATGCTATTCACAAGTACCATGATAGATTTTATATGGTGTCAATAACTCTTATGATATACTAACTGGAGCTGGTAATTCTTCCAAAATTAGATATGCAGTTAGGTGAGGGGCTAAGCCCCCCATCAAGATTCTCCTTATATCATTTTGTTTCACTGTGTCAAGTTTAATGCTGATTGGTCAAGAAGTGTGAAAACGCATGAGGAACGGATACACAGACACACACACATATTAACGTTTATTTATATAGATTTTGTGATATTAATAACTATTACAGTAGATTTTTCGTGTCTAGAAGTTGTTAGATATACTTATGACTCTAATACCCGTCAACTTAGAGGTTTTATGACGTCTGAAAAAGCTGTATTGTATTACACATAGCGATAAAGTATAGATTGTAAACCAAGGATGAGGTAATGTGTGGGTGAGGAAATTATAATAAAACTATCAGCAATTTCATTCTTAAAATTAACCGACACTGAAAATTAACGGTCAGAATTCGTGAGAGACATGAATACTCGTGCCGTATGGAATATTTCGCACGCAATTTCCGCATGACATATAATGATCATCTCATTGTAGAAGAAAAACAAGTTGATGTCGATGTATTCCGATCGGTAATAAAACAGACACGTCAGGGAACAACTCGTAAACCGGCTTGCTTTATATACTCTCAACACCATCTTCTGCTTATCTAAACAGACTTAGTAGCTTGAAGCGAAGGTTTAAAACCTGCTTCTCTGCACTATCAAAATATATATTATTTTCCTCAAGCCACTCCCCATAAGATCGTATCTGTTATACTTTACAGTGTGTAGCGGAGAAAAAATCTGTAACAAAACACGTTCAGCCTCGTATGTCAGTTCTGTCTGGACTAATAAAATATAGTTTCTTCTCTTCTCGTTTTATTCTTCCTATGTATTCCGTAGTTACACTGCAACAGTAGGAAACATGAATTTCGTAGGGTAAAGAGGCGGGTGTCAACTACTATTAGTTATTAAGTTACCCTAAGATTACCGTCACATCGTCAACGTTTCAAGAACAAACAGTACAATGTTCTCTTTTTTTTTTTTATCGGAAATAAGATAAATAAATTGATAGACTTGTGTAATAATAGTTGTCGAGACAATATTTTTTGTTTAGTGTTTTGTATAAAACCTTATGGGGATTTTTTTATTTTAATATTGTTTCGTGTAGTATTACTAGTAGCCAGCCTGTTTAGGAAAGACAATATGAAAAGTGTTCGAAATAAAATGTTATGCTATATTTCAAAAAATGGAACCTATATTTTTAATAAACTAATAAATATCGGTTTTAAGAGTTGATTCTGAAAGAGAATATCTTACAGCCATTATTGACACGTTTTTATCAATAGTAACTCTTCGTTTCACAGTTGTATAAAGCCATTATTGACACGTTTTTATAAATAGTAACTCTTCGTTTCACAGTTGTATACAGCCATTATTGACACGTTTTTATCAATAGTAACTCTTCGTTTCACAGTTGTATACAGTCATTATTGACACGTTTTTATCAATAGTAACTCTTTGTTTCATAGTTGTATACAGCCATTGTTGACACGTTTTTATCAATAGTAACTCTTCGTTTCACAGTTGTATACAGCCATTGTTGACACGTTTTTATCAATAGTAACTCTTCGTTTCACAGTTGTATACAGCCATTATTGACACGTTTTTATCAATAGTAACTCTTCGTTTCATAGTTTTATACAGCCATTATTGACACGTTTTTATCAATAGTAACTCTTCGTTGCACAGTTGTATACAGCCATTATTGACACGTTTTTATCAATAGTAACTCTTCGTTGCACAGTTGTATACAGCCATTATTGACACGTTTTTATCAATAGTAACTTTTCGTTTCACAGTTGTATACAGCCATTATTGACACGTTTTTATCAATAGTAACTCTTCGTTTCACAGTTGTATACAGCCATTATTGACACGTTTTTATCAATAGTAACTCTTCGTTTCACAGTTGTATACAGCCATTATTGACACGTTTTTATCAATAGTAACTCTTTGTTTCACAGTTGTATACAGCCATTATTGACACGTTTTTATCAATAGTAACTCTTCGTTTCACAGTTGTATACAGCCATTATTGACACGTTTTTATCAATAGTAACTCTTCGTTTCACAGTTGTATACAGCCGTTATTGACACGTTTTTATCAATAGTAACTCTTCGTTTCACAGTTGTATACAGCCATTATTGACACGTTTTTATTAATAGTAACTCTTTGTTTCACAGTTGTATACAGCCATTATTGACACGTTTTTATAAATAGTAACTCTTCGTTTCACAGTTGTATACAGCCATTATTGACACGTTTTTATAAATAGTAACTCTTCGTTTCACAGTTGTATACAGCCATTATTGACACGTTTTTATCAATAGTAAATCTTCGCTTCACAGTTGTATGAGTAGTAAAACGAATGAACAACAGTAAAGTTTTTTCCTTTACACCCAATTGCTCAGAATCTGCATTTTTTTATTTTTTTCTAAGCAGATCTGAGACACTAAGCTATTTAAAAAGATTGAGTTCCGCTTTTACAACAGTAATCTGAATGTATATTTTAGTTTTGTTTGTTTGTTGTTCAGCACAAACGTAAACAATAGACCATCCGTGATATGCCAACCACGGGTATCGATTCTTGGTTAAAAGTATTATAAGCTTTCTGGTTTACCACTGAGCCACTTGGAAGCCAGATGTATATTCTAGTGAAAATATTTTTATTGTGGATATAATATTTGACATGTAGTCTTTGAAAACATTTTAAAATGTAAAATTCAGTCTTTCAATTTTTGTGTTGTATTTTAAACAGCATGGGCTTAAAAGATAGACCCAAATTCTGTCCCAAATACCCTGTACAGTATACCAGTTTCTGTAACTAACTATTTTTTTCGAGAATAATATTAAATAACAAATTTTATTGATGTCTTGCTTAGACTTAATGTCTGGTATGGCCAGGTAGTTAAGGCACTCGACTCGTAATTTGAGAGTCGAAGGTTTGAATCCCCGTCGCATCAAACATGCTCGCCCTTTCAGCCGTGGGGGCGTTATAATGTGACGGTCAATCCGACTGTTCATTGATAAAAGAATAGCCCAAGAGTTAGCAGTGGGTGGTGATGACTAGCTGCCTTCCCTTTAGTCTTACACTGCTAAATTAGGGACGGCTATCGCAGAAAGCCCTCGTTTAGCTTTGCGCGAAATTCAAAACAAACTTAGACTTAATCCCTTGGGTTAGACATGCTACAATAAAGGATGTAATTACAAACTAGTAGATCTCGGAATGGCTCTCAAACTATGTAAACTTTGCAAGCAACGAATTAAATATATGCGTGCGTGTATAATGTATTTATCACCACCCATACATTAACAAACCTTTAATGTAAGTTTATAGGCTTACGACGATCAAAAACTGGATTTCGGTACTCGTAGAAGGCAGAGCAGACAAACACATTGTTTGTACTTAAGAACAAACAAAGCTAGTACAGTAATAAACTGCTTCCATATTATTTCTATGTAAACTTTACAAAATTGTAATCTCTGCAAGAAACAGATGCTTTGTCTACCGCTTTCTGAGTGGAGAAGAGAATGTTTGTTTCTGATTAGTCATAACGAAAGGAACAAATAACAGCTATTAAACACATGAATTAATAACGAAAAGCTACTCATCCTATCTCCCGCAGTCCCTACTTTTGAAACCAGTCAGCAGGCACCCTAATACTCACAACAAGAGATCGCCTGCCACTCTTTTAATGTACCTACAACTCGAATTAAAATAAATGTTCTGTAGTATCACACGGATTTAAACTCGGTTCAACAGCTCCAAAATCCAGAGTTCTACCACAGCAACATCCTGCTGTCTGCCAGTTCTAGAGACAGTCATACATGGATATAATTGTTTCTAGGATGTTTGTGACAAAATCACGTGCTACAAATATACATAAGAACTGTAAGTCAGACTTGGTCTACTACTGAATAAAGTTAATTGGTTTTAACTTTTTAACAAAAGTGAGTCCCCAATGGCACCGCGGTATGTCTTCAGACTTACAACATTAGAATAAAACCGAGTTTTAATAGCCGTGGAGGGCAGAGCACAGATAGCCAATTGTGTAGCTTTGTACTTAGTTACAAAATAAAACTAGGTTAAAAGTAAAATTTGGCTGTTTAACTTGAATAAAAAATATATAAAAGAAAGGAGGCGGCCAAGTCCTGGCAGTCTGTAGGATGGTTTACTTATTTAGTTTATTTGGGATTAAGCACAAAACTAAACAATGGGCTATCTGTGCTGTGCCCACCACAGGTATCGAAATCTGGTTTTAGAAGTGTCTGACCACAGACATACCACTGGGGTAGAGGCGTTCATTTGTTTGTTTGTTTATTTTGAATTTCGCGCAAAGCTACACGAGGGCTATCTGTGCTAGCTGTTCCTAATTTAGCAGTGTAAGACTATAGGGAAGGCAGCTAGTCAGCACCACTCACCGCCAACTCTTTTATTAACAAATGATGGGATTGACCGTAAAATTATAACGCCCCCACAGCTGAAAAGGCGAGCATGTTGATATTACAGGGTTTCTTAACCGCGATCCTCCGACTGCGAGTCAACCGCCCTAACCACCAGGCCATGCTGGGCTGGGGGCGTTAGGGTAGGAGACGATGCATCTGTGGTTCGCACCTTGTTATTCACCGCCACAAACAAAGAAGATATCATACTTCGTATTCTAGGACTATGGATGCTTTATGAGAGTGACAGTCATATCCCAGTAATCAATCTGACAGTAGTGTTCACCTAAAAGTTATCGGTCAACAGGGGCATAGATCCTGGGGGGAGGATGGAGGGTATACATCCCCTCTTCATTTTAGGTGGGGGTATGGTGCATACAATCATCCCCCCTATAGTTTGGTCTGTTGAATTATTTTATTGTATCACAAGCTTACAAATTGTATGTTTGTTCTTGTGGTTCTCGTGTTCTTATCAATCGAATTACATAATTAGGCCTAGATGTAGGCTTTTTCAGTAGCCAAAATATACATCTTTAATATAGGCATGCTTCTAAGCTTTTCGATCTAAGTTATATATAGTTCGTAACTTCGTAAGTATCAGTCAGTAGGCCTAAGTATACATCCAACTATCGTGGCAACAGGATTACTTTGTGACTGCATGTTTATAGCTTTCAGGTTCACGTAATCAGAGATTACCAATTTGCAAATTGAACATTCCACATAAGTGGTTGCAAAAATCATCCCCCCATCGGGTGTAAAAAATCTACGCCCCTGTCGGTCAATGAGTGTTTTTTTTTACTAGTTAGATGTCTCACTTCTATTCTTTCGCTTCAAAATCTGCTGTTGAGCAGAGACATCTACTAGAATGTTTAAAAATAAAAAAGACGAATCGAGAAAATTACTTTAATACTGGCTGTTTCTTTACGTATTCCGAACTTGAAATTAAATTTAATGTTTGTTGTCATTTTCATGCGATGATTCTCAGTTGTTTTAGGCTTTTAAAGTTTCGTTTTTTGAAATATACAAGGAAAGTAGTAAAAGAATAATTGTACAATTAGGAAGCTGTTGAAAATGCTTGCTTTTATTCGATAACATCTTATCGTTGAGTTGAATGATTAATGACTAGAACCATACCAACATATAACTAACGTAAACGTTGTTAGTATTGTTATTTTGAATTATCCCATAGATAAGGAAAAGAATAACTGTAATTAATATAATGATGTGGAACACCTAAATTAGGCTTAACAAGAAACCTCATTAGGCCTAACAGCTGCCGTCAAATGCGATTTTCATTACATTTGTTAACCCTAATGAGTTTAATTGGAATTAAATAAAATTGTTTGTTGTTGGGTTTTTTCTTCATAGTACATTAATTTCATTTCCTGAGCTTATGAATGAACAAACAAATCGTCAACGAAACAAAACACAGAGAATATAATGTAATTCGTGCTGATTTTCCTATTAGTCTAAAAAAGAAAAATAAAGTAGCCCTTAAGGTGGTCTAATAATTACAAACTACATAACGAAACCTTATCTAAATAAGTGCAGAAAATTGCTAACATCGTCAATATAGACATGAAAATTTAAGGTAATAATTTTTTTTATTAATCTAACGATATCATCAGTGTCAGCTGTTGATGTATCAGAAAATTCATTAATGTTTAAATATTTCTTTAAGTTAAACAGTAAAAAAACATACGTTTCGGAAATTCTTTTGTGAAGCAAATCCTTGTAGTTTAATTAGCTATGTATTTCTATTCTTCATATATCTTCATTATAGAAAAATAAAATGTGTTTTAATCTACACTAATTGAATGTTAAATTAATATTTTTAACAAAAGTTTAAAGAATTGTTAAAATTTGACCTTTTTTTAAATTCGTTCTTCGGTGCGCAACGTAACCGAAACGACAAATTCAAAGTACTCTTCTAAAAGTCCTCCACAAACTACGTATCACACAATAGCCTCGATCCATTTTTAAAATAAGCCTAATCTTCACTATATTCAAACTGCTACTGACATCATTACGACTCGAAAGTAACGACAATTACTTCTTGAGGTTCTTGTGTAATTTGAAAAAACTTTTGATAAATACTACTTTTCTGCCAGTAATCCTCCTTTAAGTTCAATATTAAAAATAGGCAGAAAATAGACAGCCCACCATATATATATAATTTGCGCTTAATAAGAAATAAACATACATTAAGTTTGCTGTTTAAATTTAATTATTACTGTGAATAAATAACTGGACATAAGCCCGACATTTCCAGGTGGTTGGGGATGTTAGACTCGTTATCTGAGGGCTGCGGACTCGAATCCCTGTCACACCAAACATGCTCGCCCTTTCAGCCGTGGGGGCGTTATAATGTGACAGTCAATCCCACTATTCGTTTTTAAAATAGTAGTCCAAGAGTTTACGGAGGGTGGTGATGACTAACTGCCTTCAATCTAGTCTTACACGGCTAAATTAGGGACAGCTAACGCAGATAGCTCTCGTACTTTGCGCGAAATTAATAAAGTAAACAAACTTTTAAAAGAGAATGTACGAATGGCACAGTTTCTGGTGATTTATGACTCGCTAACAAAACGCATTAAAATACCTAATTGAACAATATGTTAACTCTTAGTAAAATGTAAAATTCTAAACAACATTAATGAAAACATCAGCCAGTTAATCAATATGGTTACTAATGAGTTGGCCTTTTATATTTTTTTCTCTTAAACTTCAGTAATTTGTAATCAGTTCATTAAGTAAATTCCAGAAAAGCTTTAATATTAATGGGCCTTTTAATTACGTTATTTTTGTGGTATTTAAGCAACGAACGATGTTCATAAAAACAAACCAATTATCCGTTAAAGTAATTCAAAGACACACGATAAAAGTCATTATTTACGAAGCCTTCCCCCCCGTGGCACAGCGGTATATCAGCGGACTTACAATGCTAGAAACTGAGTTTCGATAACAAATTACTAATACTTTTCTTTTTACATCAACTCTCTTTATTTTCCAGTTGTACGAATCACTTACATGTAACATAACTGTTAAATACACCATGCCAGTTTAACAACTCATATGATTGTTGCTAAGTGTTTATGGTAAGGGTCAAGCGTGGCCCAGTGATTAGCGTGCCAGACTGTGGATCCGAGGATTTGCTGGAAAATAAATAGAATTGCGCTACGTACGTTGGGGCTGTGGGTGGGTTAGAGCAACGGTCAAGTCCCCTATTCGATTAGAGTAGCCTACGAGTTGACAGTAAGTAGAGTTGAGTAGTTAAAAAATTAGGGACAGTCAGGGCAGGTATTTCTCGAATCGTTCAATGCAAAAATTAACAAGTAACAACTTGCGATAAGGTTGCGGCGATCGTTGTAATGGTTAGTAGCCTATATTATCAATCAGCGGGGTCATATAGTGGCTAAAATACGAACATTTCCATCAAGAAAACCCAAAATCGAATTCTAGCTAATACCAATACAGAAAACAGTTCTATTCGAGACTTTCCTGATTAAAAACGAAACGTTGGATAAAACTGAGTAATATACGGTTATGATAAAATAAAAGTTAATTGTTAATAATTTTACTTTATTGATGTTAGACAACAACTGGCGTTAACATTACAGACATAATAATTTAGTCAAATAATATTAGACTACAATCAATAAAACTGTAAAAAGCTTTATACTTGGGATAAATATAAATATTTGATCTATTTGAATAATAATTTCAAACTGTTTATGGGACACACGTTTGCAGCCCAATGAAAGCATTTTTTCTTGTATTTCAAACCGTAGGGGTGTGGGTTACTAAAAAACATTTCAAGCGACTTAACTGAAAACCTTGTATAATTTTTAAAGTTCAAAGTAATCAAAAAATATTACGTGTTTCTTTATAAGTATATTATGGCAAAAACAAGTTCGAAATTGGATTCCAAGCATTTAAGGCCTAACAAAATTACGTATGTAGTAATATGTAAGCTAAGCCTACCAATAAGCGTATTATATTAGGAAAATGTCGTGTCGAAGTAAAATACATCGAACTTCAAACTCAACAAAAATGTTTTGCCAAAGTTAAGTATTAACTGCTCTCAGCCTAACAATAAACATATAACGTTACAACTGTCTTACCAAAGAGATATATCATATAGTTAAAATCTAATAATAAACACGTCATACTGTTTGTTTGTATTTTGAATTTCGCGCAAAGCTACTCCAGGGCTATTTGCGCTAGCCGTCCTTAATTTAGCAGTGTAAGACTAAAGGGAAAGCAGCTAATCATCACCATCCACCGCCAACTCTTGGGCTACTCTTTTACCAACGAATAGTGGGATTGACCGTCATATTATAACGCCCCCACAGCTGAAAGGGTGAGCATGTTTGGTGCAAAGGAGATTCGAACCCGCGACCCTCAGATTACGAGTCGAACGCACTAACCCATATGTTAGGCATAAGCCGGGCACACGTCATATTGAAATCACGTTTTTACAACTTTGAGTATTATGTTCTCTAAGCCTAACAATAAAGCACGATATCAGAAACACGTTTATCAAATTTAGTTATTAGGTACTCTGAACTTAACAATAAACAGGAGATATGAGAACCATGTTTTACCAAATTTAGGTAATAGGTACTCGAAACCTAACATTAAATACGCGATACCAGAAACATGTCCCCCACTAGCACAACCGCATGTCTGCGGACACGCACAGCAAGAAACTTAATTTCGATACCCGTGGTAGGAAGAACACCGATGTTCCGTTGTATAGTTTTATACTTAATTTCAAAAACAAACAATCAGGAACATGTTTTACCAAAGTTTAGGTATTAGGTACTCTAAGCCTAACAATAAACACGCGCAATGGGAATACTGTTTTACCAACTAGATATCTCCTTAACTTCAAATCTAATATTATAAGCATATTTTATCAAAGTGACGTCCCGTGATAAAACATAAGCCTAATAACACGTAAGTTAACATGCTCTCCAAAGTCCATTAGTTGTGCGCAGTCTACCGGTTCTGATGATATTTTGACCAAACCAAACGCTTAGAAGTGAGTGAAAAATGAAAGCAGATGGTACAACCAGCATGAATTTCCGTTTGTACTTGAATCTTGCTAAGAAACCATCATGTTCACCATGACTACTTCCCTACATTGTGGTGCTTCCACCATATTTACCATGGAGATTTTACTTTCCTGAAATGTAATTAACCATTCTATCTGTAACTTGTAAACACTATACATCTACTTAAGAAACACATTCCATGCTGTTTCATTACTACTGTACGTATTTTTGATACATGATAATACGTGTGTTTTGTCTAATACAACAACATACTTCAATTGGTTTGTCGCTCCTTTCCAAATATACTTCGGGAGAAATTTATGAATACGTGTGATTTTTGATCACACTAAATTTGTATGAGTTCTCTTGTTCACGTTGCCAAGGGATGTTTCGACTTTAACTGCAAAATACCATTGTAGTAGACGAGGCTCTACCTTGCCTGCATGCAACGAGGGTATTCGTGTTTGTTTTTGTCTTTGTTTGACTTATTAAAGAGGTATAAGGGAGTACACTATTTATCTTAAACCTCTCAAAAATGTCGTAAATACATAAATATTGTTTTGAAGTATTTAAACATCTTAATATCTATCAATACTAAAACAATAAAGATAACAATAAGTTAGTATTCAGTGTTTTCAACAATAAATGATATTATATGGACAATTATTCAGGTCAAAGATCTTTAACACTCAAGCATAACTATCTCTGACTTTGAAACACCATATGGTTTGGTTTCTTGAATTTCGCGCAAAGCTACACGAGGGTTATCTGAGCTAGCCATCCCTAATTTAGCTAGTCACCACCACCCACCGCCAACTCTTGGGCTACTATTTTACCAACGAAGAATGGGATTGGCCGTATATTATAACGTCCCCACGGCTGAAAAGGCGAATATGTTTCGTGCGAATCTCGTATTGCGAGTAGAGTGCCTTAACCACCTGGCCATGTCGGGCTACAAAGAGGTTCCAGAAACAACAAAATAACGATATTACGTGAAAATCCTACGTATTTTCGGACCACGTGACTTTTCTGTCTCTCCAGCATCAGAACCAAGGAAAGTAAGATGTGTTTAAAACTCAACCACTCCGCCTTTCCAGTTACTTATTTGTTAAACATGTTAACACATTTTCTTATTTCTAAGAGTAACTAGGATAAAATATACTCGTTTACGCAATATTTAAAAACAATTAATGTTAAATGCCGTGAATCAATTTTACCCACCTAAAACTGTATATAGACGAAAAGGTTTTACTTACTTCCTACGTTATTCTAAAATTATAAAACTACTTAGTTTTATCTATCACATAGGCGAAACGTTTTATTTGTTTGGTGCAAAGCTACACAAGGGCTATCTGCGCTAGCCATCTCTAATTTAGTAGTGTAAGACTAGAGAAAAGGCAACTAGTCATCACCACCCACCGCCAAGGAATAATGGCATTTACCGTCACTTTATAGCGCCCCAGCAGCTGAAAGAACAAGCATATTTGGTGTAATGGGGATTCGAACCCATGACTATCGGATTACGGGTAGACTGCCTTAACCACCTGACCATACCGGACCTCAAGAGGTGAATGAAAACGTTTCGCCTTCGTAAAAGAGTAGCCCAAGAGTTGGCAGTGGGTAGTGATGACTAGCTGCCTTCTCTCTGGTATTACAATACTAAATTAGGGACGGGTAGCGCAGATAGTCCTCGAGTAGCTTTGCGCGAAATTCAAAACAAACCAAACCATTTGCCTCTTGGGGTGATCCTTATGTTACCTTTCTCATATTCCACTTAGATGAAACAATTATGCTTTATCAGTAATGTGTTAGTTCCCCGCTGATGCAACGGTAAGTCTACGGATTCAAATAGCTAAAATCAGGGGTTTTATTTCCCTCGGCGGACTCATCAGATTACCCGATGTGGCTATGCTATATGAAAACACACTTATCTGTTAATATTTTTATCTCACGTTTTAATAACCCATCCATCTTGTAAGTAGAAATAATGCAGTATATTAGAAACAGTTTCATTTCTCAGTAAATAAAGAGAACTATTTATTTTTATTTGATATTTATTGTTCTGTGTTTTTGTTGTTGTATTGATCTATATAACGTCGTTCTTACCTACACATCCACGGGGCTCGTCACTGCCGTCGCCACAGTCTTCCCGGCCGTTACAATACATGTTCTGCCGTACGCATTTGCCATTATCGCAGGAAAATTCTGAAACTCCACACAACGCAGAAGACATTGGCGCCTTCAATTCGGAGATGACGAAAGCAAGCAGAAGGGTGTACGTGCATGACGTCGTCATTGTGTCATTACTCCTCGTTCTGTCTTGTGGTACTTTGTGGCTTCCCCCACGGTCATTGGTGGAGCTCCAGAAATTCTTTGAAAATGAAAGGAAACGTTTATTCACAAAACCTATCATTCACCGTATTAATAATTTTGTCTACCGTAAAACGAATTTAATATTTTAGAGAAACTGGATCTCCACCTCTGTTCGTGTTTAATACTAGCCTTAAAGTCACGGTTTCTAGTTTGGTAAAGTGACTGGACAGTTAGAAACTTATTCAACCAAGCACGGTGAAATGGTTGAGCAGATAAAAGCTTGTTTAGTTAAGCCTAGTGAAGCGACTGGAAAATCGAAACATTTTTAACTAAACCTAGTAAATTGACTGAACAGTTGAAACTTTTTGAATCAGTCCTAGTGAAGTTAGTGTAAAATTAAAAACTTTTTCAAACAAATCTTGTAATGTGACTGAAATATTAGAAGGTTCTCCAGTCAGGCCTAGTAAAGTGACTGAACTATTAGAATATTTTTTCAAGCAAGCCAAGTTAAGTGATTGTAGAATTAAAAACTTTCTCAATCAAACGAAGTAAAATGACTGAATAGTTAGAAACTTGTTCAATGTCCACCATTTTACAGTACTTAACACTAACTTATTAAATTCTTACTGACTACAAAAGAATGCATGGAAATGAAATGGAACATCTCGAAACAATTCTCATAATACATAAGTGAAATACACTGCATACATCCTGTAGAATTAAATACATTGTTAAATACACTGCATACATCCTGTATAATTAAATACATTGTTAAATACACTGCATACATCCTGTACAATTAAATACATTGTTAAATACACTGCATACATCCTGTACAATTAAATACATTGTTAAATACACTAAACACATCCTGTACAACCAAACATGCTCTTAGATACACCAAACACACCTTGTGTGCCTAAACATACTGTTAGATATACCAAACACACCTTGTGGGGCATTATAATGTGACGGTCAATCCCACTATTCGTTGGTAAAATAGTAGTCGAAGAGTTGGTGGTGGGTGGTGATGACTACCTGCCTTCCCTCTAGTCGTACACTAGTAAATTAGGGACGGCTAGCACAGATAGCCCTCGAGTAGCTTTGTGCGAAATTAAAAAAAAAACAAACAACAACAACAAACAAACCAAACACATCTTGTATACATAAACATACTGTGTGTATACCAAACACACCTGGTATACTTAAATATACTGATATATATACCAAACACACCTTGTATCCCTAAACCTACTAGTATATATACCAAACGCACCTTGTATACCTAAACATGCAGCATTGTATAAAGCATCAGAGTGAGTTATTAATTGATCGATTATTAATAAAAGTAAGGAATGAGTCATTCAATCAGTGAAGGAGTGATAAGAAACTCTATTATTAAGTTATAGTTTGTTTTGTTTTTTGAAATTAAGTTTGTTTTGTTTTTTGAAATTAAGAACAAAGCTGCACAATGGATCTATCGTTGCTCTGCCTACCATGGGTATCGGTAACCTGGTTTCTAGCGGTTTGAGTCCGCAGACATACCGCTTGGGAGCACGTCTTTTGTAAAGAAACGTATCGTAAACGTACTTTCAAAACTAGTCTAAAATATTATAGTAGTAAACATATTATGGACTCCAGACGTGAAAAAACGAATCGAAATATAAGTTTTATCATTATTATTTTCCTGTTGTTGTTGAATAATTAAGTAAAATTAATGTGACATGTGGCTTCTCTAACTCTTTTAAAGTAGGAAGTACATCAAGTGAAGCGAACAGTTTGCTTAGTGATGCATGTAGGGAGGTCTGTGAGTTTTTATATCACACTCATGATGAATGGGTCTCTTTGAAGGCGCAAAATCATCCACCGGTTAATAAAAAGCCAATCAGCGTTTAAGGAATCAATCTTGACTACAGTTAATCTTACCACAAAGAATATAATTATCAGTCCATTGGTGAGAAGCTAAATGATGACGAAGATACCCGATGTTACTAGCAGTTTTCTTAAAGTAAAATCAGAAGTCACCTGGTGATGTTAATATTAAATAGAATTACTGTACTTCTCCGAGTAAATCAGCTCTACAATGGCAAAAACCACCTGGTGGCGAAATAAGTAAATTCGAGTTATTGATGGTATTTTTCAGTCGACTAATAATGCTTTGACCAGTTAAAAGTCCAAAAGATTAAAATTCTATCCAGTCAGTTATTTATTTCTCTTATATGGAATATTGAAAATCATTATGCATACTAAATAAATATAATTTTTTGTATTAATATGAGTATTTTAATAGTAAAATAACTGAATGAATTGTTCATCGTTCGCTTCCTATGGACTTCATACATATCATAAAGAGTAATCGTGCGTTAGTGTTTTGTTTTTGCTAGTTGTAACATTCGATGCAGAGACCTGACCAAACATTTGAGTGGACATGGTTATTTTTTTATGTAAAATACGGTAAGTAATTGGGTTAATTACGGTATTGCTGGTATTTTCGCTTACATTCTTGTGTACGGTTCACTTGTTGTAAGGGAAAATGTAACCAACACAACCAAGAACTTACCACCAATTTAGTATATAAATAGCTTAGAGAAATACGATTATTGAAAAGACAACAATGTTTCCACTGTTAATTTAGGGTTAAAACCGACTTCATTCTTACTTTGTTATCGATGAAGATGTGTTATTGACTGTTTCTTTTTTTTCAGTTTAGAAATAACTTATAATTTCTAGTTTCACCTAAAAATACATAAATTATTTAGTTAATAAAATGGATACCACTCATTTGGCAGAGTTCCAATGAACTATGTGTTGTGTTCACGCGGGGATCAAACCCTGGATTTTAGTGTTGTAAGCCCCTATGCTTAACTTTGCTTGGGAAACTTAAGAGATCTATTGCTTATTTCTTTGCTGTTGTTTTTAGAGCCAAGTCACACTGGTCTCCCTGCTGTGTCCACTGCGGGGAATCGAACCTCGAATTATAATATTGTACGTCTGTCAACGTACCGCAATCCCACCGGGGAGATTTAAAGGACCGATGCACAAAGACTTGTAAATTGCATAAAACAAAATTAAATTAATTGTTATATCGAAATAAATCACAAGTTGGTAAATAATTGAACAAAGGTATCGGTTTAAAACACGTCATTTTACACTTTCCTAAAATGAATACCTCGAATAAAGTACAGAACGTGTTTAACAGTATTTATCGCAGTTTAAATAATCACCTTGTAGTTAGGTTAGCTGGATTAGTTTAGCGCTCTCTTCTCAATGTATTTATACACGTGTTTAACCAACATAAAATAAATCACGCATTGGATGTCCTTAACCTCTAACCCTAAATAACGAAATAAAGTAGCAAACCTTCGGCCTTAGGCATGCTCTTGGGCAGTTGTCGGTAATTATTTATGTTTGGCGTGGCATGTCTTATTGGCAGGTGGACAAAACGAACAGGTCAGGGATCTCTAGGGTTAACTAGAGCCATCATTAAGTTTAAAATTTTGATCAAGTGTAACATAATGAGTCTGCAGTATGTCGTCCCATAAGTTTTGCCTGTTGCTTTTATAACAGCTGAAAGTAAGGTATGTGTTCATCATTGTCGAGGCTCAAACCTTAGCCCGTCTTACCTGCAACCTGACATTCTGACCGCTAACTCAAGTCTACTCCATTTATGATCGATAACCGTCAAATTTCTTCCTTAGACTAGAAGGTTGTTAATAAATTTAATTGTTTGTTTCAAAGGTATAGATTCCACCTTTACGAAATATAAATCAGCCTCTATATTTTTATATACTTCAGATATAATCAGAAAAAATTGTGTTACATGCATAAAACTTTGTTTGTGAGTCTCCCCTCTGTGAATGTTTATGTTTGTGTACAATCAGTGTAGAAACCGGAAACAAATTTATCCATCACTGTGCAAGAGAGAAAAACAAAGAAACAGGAGGCTATTTTGTTTTTTTAAAAAATCGCTAGAGCTCGCCCTCTCTCCAGAAGTTCATCGGTACGTCTGACGACTTATAACGCCATACACGAGATTTTTGATACCCATGAGAGGTGCAACACAGATAGTCCATTATGTAACTTTGTCTTAAAAACAAACAAACATAACATTTATAAAAATCACACTGGCGTTTTTGGCTTCTCTTTCTTTCGTTACTTTACGACTACTAGAATGTTTATATAAAATAGGTTTTAGTTTTGCTTCTCTTCACAGTCATAATAACATTACTCAATACACGTTCGCGAAGAACTGTATAAACTAAATGTTTTCCCGCCAATAAAAGGATATGTTTGTTTGTCTGTTTTTGAATTTCGCACAAAACTTCACGAAGGCTATCTGCGCTAGCCGTCCCTAATTTAGCAGTGTAAAACTAGAGGAAAGGTAGTTAGTCATCACCACCCACCGCCAACTCTTAGGTTACTCTTTTTCAAACGAATAGTGGGATTGACCATCACATTATAACGTCGCCACGACTGAGAAGGCGTGCATGTTTGATTCGAGGGGGACTCGAACCTGCGACCCTCAGATTACGAGTAGAGCGCCCCAACCACCTGACCATGCCGGGCCTAAATGGAGAGGAGGTTCAACGTATACCTTCATAAACCTTACAAGGTCGGTGAACATAGAACTAGAGAAGGTTTGCGTATTACAGCAGGCCTCATGTCTCAGCTTTCACCGAAATATAATCTGCCTTTTATGGATAACGCTCAGTCGTTCCCACACGTGCGATTTACAGTTTTAGTTCTCTAAACGGCGAGAAAAGGTCAAGCACAGTGAGGTCATCGTAGAATGAATGTTATCGTCTTATTGTTATCGTTCGAACTTCAACTAGTTTTGAAATATGAACAGCAAAAAACGACAGAATAATGTACATTTCTCTTAAGTGTCCTCTGACTTTTTTTTTGAGCGACTGTTTATTTTATGTACTGCTTTAATTAATATTATCTTTTAATATTTCTCATGATGTTTATAAATGGTAATAATACACTTATTCTAATATAGCCGTCTTTCTTACGTATAGGTACCTAGTAGTTAGCGTGCTACACGGTAAATCTGGGAGTCTAGGGCTCCAGTTGCTAAAATTTCGCGCTTCATACTTAGGGACAGTGGATACTGTTCGTTAGATGGCTTTCTTTAGGTCATCAGTTCAAAATTAAGGGTGGATAGCGGAAATAACCCTTTATATAGCTTTGAACATTTATTAGAAACAAACAATTTTAGGTTAGATAATTCATGCTAAGTTTCTAGTTGACGATGTGATTCTAGAGCAGTCGTGGTTCAAAAGCAATGACATTTTCTTTCATCAACCTGGTGAGAACACTTTTCATCGAACCTACAGGCGTTAGATGCTCGTGTAATATTTCTATCCATTGTGAGTGGGGCTGTTTCTTAATGCTGTAGACTACATTTACTTTAATTTAAACGTATGTATTGCTTTGGGCTACAGGGAGCTTTTAAAACTACGATGAGCGCGTGGCAAAATGACTAAAATTTTCTTGAAAGCTTAACTAACGATATTAAACACGAATTAAATGAGCCCAAAAAAGATTATTTATTGAGTCTATTCCAGAAGCTTAGCGATTATTGTAAGAAGTGTCATATAAAACGAGTAAGTAACTGGTTTTTGCTTAAGCCATAAATTACATTCACATAGTTCGTGAAGCGAGTTGAACTTGTAATCGAAAAAATAAAATATTTTTTTATTAGTGAATGAAACGAGCTTTACATTTTTTATAGAAAAATCTAAATGGACAATAGTAACTATTACAACAGGATTTCAGTTTACATAACAGAAAGATGAAGAAAATCTTATTAATAATGTTACATAATTCAAAGAACGTGTGCACGTGAGTCTCAAGACAAAACTTCCAGAAACTATTATAGTGGTGTATAACCATAATAGTAATTTGTGATTATTACAGTAATGTGTAACCATTACAGTGACGTGTAACTATTGCAGTGGTGTGTAACTATTAGTGTTGTATAACTTTTAACGTAGTTTGTAACGTTACAGTGATGTGTAACTATTACATTGGTGATGTGTTAACATATAACATGGTATATGTGAGCTTTCGAGTTTTTATGTTTAATATTAAAACTAAATAATCTCAATAAAAACAAATTTCTAAATACGTTGAAACCTAAACCAACTTTGTTTGTTTTTTGGAATTTCGCACAAAGCTACTCTAGGGCTATCTGTGCTAGCCGTCCCTAATTTAGCAGTGTAAGACTAGAGGGAAGGCAGCTAGTCATCACCACCCACCACCAACTCTTGGGCTACTCTTTTACCAACGAATAGTGGGATTGACCGTCACATTATACACCCCCACGGCTGGGAGGGCGAGCATGTTAAGCGCGACGCGGGCGAGAACCCGCGACCCTCGGATTACGAATCGCACGCCTTACGCGCTTGGCCATGCCAGGCCTCCTAAACCAAGACCAAGAGTGAAACTTTTATTATTAATAAAACGAAGCATTCTGCTTAACGTAACTGTGTTAAGACTATGACGATACGCATGTCACTCACTACATGTGGTCCGTATAAATTTACGTAATTTCACACTTTGGTCTAGTGGTTAGCATAACGGGCTGTGTATCGAAAAATCAAGGGTTCGAGACACGGTCCGCTCTTTCAGCTGCGTGTGTGTTATAAAAGTGACAGTCAATCTTTTATTTAATTGAAAAGGCCAACAAAAGCTTCTTTTGGGGGCGGATGCTCCTACGGAACTACTTGTGGGTGCATTAGGTGTTGTGCAGGTTGAAAATTCAAATTTAATTTCATTTTATTCGGTCCGCCTTTGGGTTAACAAACTTATAATACCATAAACTGAGTTTCGATTCCCGCAATGTACGGAATAAAGATGGCCAACTATAGCTTTATGTTAAAACAAACAAGTCATTTCTTTGTCAGAACGTTTCTTGTTGTTTGTTTTTAATAAACCTACAAAACCCTAATTATTCATTAGATTAGTGTAAACACCGTTCTTGGCTGTCCATTTTCCAAATCGCCTTAGAATGGAGTCCAACCACTCTTTTACGAATTTATTTCATTCAGGAATTTTAGTTTGAGCTCTTTAACAATAAATTATTCAACCAATGGTAAATGTGTGCGTGTTTTCTTATAACAAAGTCACATCGGGGTGTCTGTTGAATTCACCGAACCAATGATAACAGCCCAAAACACTGCGATAGCCTTGTTACTCGTAAAATGATAAAAACATGTTTTCATTATCACTACCATCATTTTTAAGAGAAAGTAAACACCATCGTTTTTGAAATTTTTTAATATAAATGGATATTTTTAAACATTTCACGAATTATGATAAATATTACAGTTAGTCATTCATGAGTTTAATCTCAGACACATGAAAAGTCAATTTAAACTTAGTGGAAACATGGAAATGACTTTTTTTTTTCGGAACCCAAGATTTGGCGATGGGTGGTGAAGACTATCTATCTTCCCTCCAATCTTTCACTGCTAAATTATGGATGGTTAGTGCAGATAGTGGATTATAAGTCACTAAACATAGGGCTATGTCATGCCACAAATATCCAAATATAGAGTTATGTGACGTCGCAAGTATCCAAACATAGGACTGTGTCATGTCACATTATATTATATTCCAAACATAAAGATGTGTCCTGTTACAAATATTCAAATACAGAGTAGTGTCCTGTCACAAGTATCCAAATCTAGGGTTATGTCCTGTCACAAGTGTCAAACATAGGGCTGTATCCTACAATAAATATTCAAACATAGGACTATATTATATCCCAAATGTTCAAAAATACAAGATCAACCCTGAACCTGACCCTCTCTGGTCCAAAACACAGACCAAATCCCGATGAATAAAAAAGGATTACAAGCCTATTACGATTAAAAATCTCATAGCTAGCGCCTCTGGTAGATGGAACCAAAATATTTTGTTTTATTAGAGAACCAAATAGTGAACAAAGCAGCGGTTGCATCGTCATCTAGAAACAAAATTCAGTAAGCCTGAAAGTACTATGTTTTTCTGTTGTTGTTTTCTCTCTTATTACATATCGAACCACAGTTTCGACATCAGTAAATTGGTAGATCAAAACACATCAGCATTTTTTGTGTCAAATCAGTTAACTCCTCGTATAGCACGACAATACTGAACAATAACAACGTAAGATCGAACAAACCATAACGTTCTCATGTTACTCTCGGAATTTTCCCACTATAGTTTATATTCAACATAATATAAGTCTTTTATTAAAATGTAAGAAGTCGTGAAAGTCTTACACATCAAAAAGTATAAAACTAGTGAATAACAGATAACATACTATGTGGTTTACTCCTTTCAAAAATTCAAAGTTCATCCTTTACAACATTGAGTCAAGTAAATATGATCCTGCGCTAATGATACTAGGCTTAGTACCAAACTCTTTAAAAACGTTACTACTCTTAATATTAAAAACGTTATTGGCTTAGTGCCAAAATCGTTAAAAATGTTACTACTCTTAGTATTAAAAACGTTACTAAGTTCAGTACCAAAATCGTTAAAACGTTACTACTCTTAGTATTGCAAACGTTATAGGCTTATTACCAAAGTCGTTAAAAATGTTACTAGCCTTAGTACCAAAATCGTCAAAAATGTGATCAAGTTAAAATATTTTTAAAATGACAGATTTTTTTATTATTCAATAAAATAAATATTTTTCTGTATATATGATGATCTTACACTATCCCTCTGTATATATTATTATACTACACCCCATTGAAAGTTACATACAAAGATTTTTTCTTGTTTGTTACACGCTACACGTAGTTTCATTACATATTATATAACGTCTCCCGTTAGTACAGTGGTAAGTCTACGGATTTACATTGCTAAAATCAAGGGTTCAATTCCCCTCGGCGGACTCAGCAGATAGCCAGATGTGGTTTTGTTATATCAAAACAGACATATTATATAACGTATTTGTTTGGGACTAAAACCATTAATACAAACAATATACGGAAATAGTGTCGTTGCCACCTGACCAAATATATATATATATATATACCTTACACGTGCACTTATTATAATGATATCTAATTAAAGTGTTGATAGATGCATAAGTAGGTATTTGTATGGATAACTAGAATCTAATTACTAATTAATCTAAATGTTGAGTAAACTTTCATATATTCGTTAATGCATAAATCAAAATATTTTCTTCATCTGTGGTCTTACTAAACAGTAAGAAACACATCTTGTGCTGTTCTGACGAACCGATAAAAGACACATCTTTATCCGTTGTATTTGTTTGTTCGTCAGGACAAAGCTACACAAGAGCCTACCTGTAATGTGTCCAACACAGGTATCGAAATCCGAGTTTTAACATCGTAAGCCATGAGACTTATCGCTGAGCTGCAGAGGGGTGGGGTGAGCTATTTTGTTCTGATGAAATAGTAAAAGTGATACCTTGTCTTGTGTTATTGAAGAGATGAAATCCACCAACCCAAATAAAGATATAGACAGGAAATTTTAATGTTTCAGAAATTATGGGCAAGGCATGGCTTCGTGGGAATCTATGAATCTGAATTTCATAGTGTGCTGTTACCATGAGAACATGCTCCTCACTATAAGGGCGTGCAATAAGATTGGTGGATGGTACTTTTGACTAACAGCCCTTGCTCTAGCACATACATATATCAGTTCAGCATTAAGAAAGGTTATATACAGAAGGCCCTTGTGGTACTTTTCCGCGAAAAGTTCAAAACAAACAAGAACATATATTATTCTGTCTTGTCTTACTATAATGGCCCTGGCATGGACAGGTGGTTAAGGCGCTCAACTCCTAATTTGAGGGTCGCGGGTTCGAATCGTCGTCGCACCAGACATGCTCGCCCTTTCAGCCGTGAAGGCTTTATAATGTGACGCTGAATCCCACTATTCGTTGGTAAAAGAGTAACCCAAGAGTTGGCGGTGGGTGGTGATGACTAGTTACCTTCCCTCTAATCTTACACTGCTAAATTAGGGACGGCTAGTGCAGATAGCCCTCGTGTAGCTTTACGCGAAATTACAAAAGAAAATCTTACTTCTTTTTTTTTTCGAAAATAAACCGCTAAGTGGCTGATTGATGCGCACAACTACTCTTTGGTTGCTACGAATATTTACACATTGGACAAAAGAACAAACTCACAGTACCGGATGTTATGTGGTAACGTTCACCAAGTATTCATAAAGAACAATTTTTTATGACATGTCGATCTCAAACACGCCTTGAAAAACATAGTTTGTTCAGAGATTAAATACATTTCGGTTTCCTCAAGTCATACAGTCATGATAAAATGTCATTTTGTGACATTAATTTATGAGTATAAACACACGCGACAACGTATATTACACGCTAAATTCTGTCTGATGAACTGGATTAGTTGGTATAAAACCACTAGTTATATCAACTCAGAATGAAAATATTTGCGTTACTTATTGTAGCACGATAAATCAAGCTTTTATGGTTGGGTTCTGCTGTTCAAGCAAAAGAATATAATAACAAGTATTAAAACTTTTCTTGGAGGAAATATCCTTTAAGCGAGGGTGTTAAATAAAACACTAAGCCTAATACGCCAAACAACATAGTAATTACTGAGAACAGAAATAGTTGTTGTTGGTTTTTTGTTAACAAAGTTAAAAAATAATAATTATAAACTCACTCTATGTATACTTCCCGGTCAATGTAGGCCTACAAACCTCACACTGACTTTATTTGAAAAGCCTGTCTGGATCGTTTCTTCCAATAGAATCTTAGTATTTTTGTGTGTGTTGTTTGTATTTGCGCGTAGAGCTAAACAAGAGATATCTGCGCTTGTCATCTCCAATTGACAAATGAAAGATCAGAAAGAGAGAAAAGGTAACTTGTCAACATCACCCATCACCCAACTCTTGGGGTACTTTTTAGCTAACAAAAATTGAGATAGAACATTACATAAAACGTCCTTACAACTGAAAGGACGAGCATTTTCGGAGACGAGATTGGGAACCCTAACCAGCATACCACATCACACTCCAAAATCTTGATAGGTATGAACCTGCAATCAAAAACAGCTCAGTGATGTCGAGAAAACCTACTTGTAGAGAAATATATATGCAAAAACGGCTCAATTACTATCACAATAAAACTTCACATTTGAGTTTCGATGGAAAATTCTAAAGCATCTTTAAAAAGTATATTCAATTGTAACATGCTCCTTTACAAAAACAACTAAACTAAAACGTGATTACAGTTCCCAATATTTAAAACAATAAATCTTAATGAACAGTTCTTGATGTATTCTACGAAGGCCATATAAGAGCCCCTGGATAACACCTTACTGAACTTTTGTTCAGTTAACAATCGATCGTTTTATTACCTTCACCATCGTAGGTTATGTTTTCACCCCATATTTGTACGTGTGTTTGTTTGTGTGTGTGTTTGTCAGCAAAATTTCTCGAAAACAAAAGAGAGAATTTGAACAAAAGGTGATTGGATTTTGGTAAAATTTGATGGACATATATAGCCAAAAATGGTCCGCTCCGTTAGAAAGGACGGACGGGACAACACATTTAAGTTTTGTTGTTTTTTTTATAGCAGCTGAATAAAATTAACCCTGCGTGTAGAAGATGCGCACCCTAGTGAGTGTTTCACTAGTTTCCATATATATCTTCGAATTTTATATTTTTAATGTCACTGAATCTGGATCAAATTAGACTAATTACTCAAAATACTGTCAAGTAAACTTAAACATGACATTTTTCTTCCTAAGCTTGAATGACAATATTCACAACCGTATATTTTGTATCAAATTTACTAATGAAACTAAATGTTTATTTCTCCTTGTTTTTGTTTTTTGAAGTGAGCGGATGGTTTAGACTGTATGCATATGATTAGAAAAGGTTGATAGCGGACTCCATGAACCTTAGAAATATTTTCTATAAGAGATGGTTAGTTGTCCAGAGAAATAGAGAAATCCATGGATTCCAAAAGCTTTGAAAGCATCCTCTAATAAGAGATATTCAGTGGTCCAAAGAAGTTCATGGACTCCAACAGCCTTGAAGCATCATCTTGATGAAGGATAGTTGGTGGTTCAAAAAGTCCATAAACTCTAACAATCTTAAGAAACATCGTTTAGACTGAACAGAGCGTTTCCAAGACTGTCGAGTCCATAATTAATCTTCTTTCACTCTTTATAAAATTATTTACGAAGAACTGTATTGATACTTGTACATCTTCCTGGAGTACTTATTACTGTATGTTGGACATATGTAATACATACTCAAATGCGTATTTACTTGTGCTTATATTTCTAAAGGGAATAAATTTATTTGGCAGAAAGCCATTATTAAGTTATGTATGTTACATCAGAATACCATAAAGATTCCTCCAAGAAGCTGAACGCTACAAGAGAGTACATTCTAACATACGCTTTAAACTCATTTGGTCTTTTGATGAGGCACTTTTGAGCTTCGTCGCAAAGTCTATTATTTATGATAAAGTAATAAGCATAATTTTTCTGCACTGACTAAACATATTTCCAAACTTACACGAATGTAGGATGAAAAAAGTATGTTTAATTGTTTATATATGATCGGTTTTTAGATAATTTATAAATTTTGAGTACATTGATTTTATAAAACAACTCTAACTCCTTTCATGAACATCAAGCCATACAAAAGAATACTCCAAAACCAAAAATAGATGTGTTACACAATATCATATGTGAATAGCAGTTGTTACAAAGTATAGTATGTTTGATGTGTGTCTCCAAATCCTTGCTTTCCATATTGTTATTTCTTGCTTTAGATGTTCATATGTCAAGCTGTGTTGTAGCTGACCGAGTACATAATACTTCTCGTGATTCATAGCATGCACACTTTTTACTGACGTCACGACGCTGCAAGCTACAACATTATGTGACGTCAGTTGAGTGTATAATGACTGACTGGCAAACAACCCACTACGGTATAACGGTGTGAGTAGTTAAAACAAGTAACCTCTCCAGGCGACCTTAGGACTCCCTTAAAAAACTTATAATTATTACATATGTTCAAATTAGAAAGCACACGTTAAATGCAAACGTTTACAATATGTAAATCAGCAAAAGTCGGTCTAATCTTCAACAAGCCTACTGGATGAAACAAGCTATAATGAAAAATACCTGTAAACATATGTCAATAAAACTGTGTGTTGAATATCACAATGGATTATCCAGTGAAGGTAACATAAAGAATATCATTTGTATGCTCATTGGCTGATGATTGACAAATAATAACATGGAACTTCAGCAAGTGTCAGATTCTCAGCATACTTGGGTCATCCTATGCCTAACAAGCCATCACTGATAGTATTGAAATAGTCTCTCTTACAGGCCTTTTCGTCATCTATATACAAGAACAACTTGGAATTCTCGTGTTTTCACTAGATTCCTTTAAATTGTCATAAAATACTTAATAAAGCAATTGACTGCGTGACTGGCAACTTCTTTTCTTTTCTTTTTTCTTTCACGGTTCTTCCATAACCACATCACTAGAACCATCGTCTACAACAACGCTTGAAACCAATAATCTACTTTCCAATGCGAGAAAGGAAGGCCACTATTTTTTTCACTGATCCAAATACTGAATTTATTTCTTCTTTACATTTCTTCAATCAAAAGTTGTTGTTTTATTCTGAAAATATAAACACATGCAGGATACAAAGTCCAGGTTAATGTATACATTTATACATGCATGGATACTTGTTTCACGAGCCACTGAGCTCTACAAGTGATTGCACGGTTTTATGATTCTTGTATCTCAAAGAAATTTTCTTTCTTGGGCATCAATTTCATCTTCTCTCGGCTATAAACACGAAGTTACACACAGCGAAATTGGTGATAACGTTCAATAACGCGTTGAGTAACAAACGCCTGTAATTTTAGTTGAAGAAAATCGTTTTTTGTCTTTTCCCAATATACATATAAAATCTGATCAAACCTGATATACATACAGCTCTGAAACTAACTAATTTCTATTGTCTGCTTGCTATCAAATACAGATGTAAACCTGATGTATATATATATAACAGGTTTTTACAAATGCCAGTGATGTTATTGTGTTTCCTTCATGTAACTGAGTTACTTGTACAAATAAAAAGTATTGAAACACAAATAGCCTGTTTACAATTATAGCTCAGTAATTACATGTAAAGCACAGAACTAATATTTCAGTCACGTTGAATTTGTAACATATATCACTGTGTAAGAGTGTAACATACATCACTGTGTAAGAGTGTAACATATAGTACTGTGTAAGAGTGTAACATACAGTACTGTGTAAGAGTGTAACATACATCACTGTGTAAGAGTGTAACATACATCACTGTGTAAGAGTGTAACATACAGTACTGTGTAAGAGTGTAACATACATCACTGTGTAAGAGTGTAACATACATCACTGTGTAAGAGTGTAACATACATCACTGTGTAAGAGTGTAACATACAGTACTGTGTAAGAGTGTAACATACAGTACTGTGTAAGAGTTAACGTACATCACTGCGTAAGAGTGTAACATACATCACTGTGTAAGAGTGTAACATACATCACTGTGTAAGAGTGTAACATACAGTACTGTGTAAGAGTGTAACATACAGTACTGTGTAAGAGTGTAACATACATCACTGTGTAAGAGTGTAACATACATCACTGTGTAAGAGTGTAACATACATCACTGTGTAAGAGTGTAACATACATCACTGTGTAAGAGTGTAACATACATCACTGTGTAAGAGTGTAACATACAGTACTGTGTAAGAGTGTAACATACATCACTGTGTAAGAGTGTAACATACATCACTGTGTAAGAGTGTAACATACATCACTGTGTAAGAGTGTAACATACAGTACTGTGTAAGAGTTAACGTACATCACTGTGTAAGAGTGTAACATACATCACTGTGTAAGAGTGTAACATACATCACTGTGTAAGAGTGTAACATACAGTACTGTGTAAGAGTGTAACATACATCACTGTGTAAGAGTGTAACATACATCACTGTGTAAGAGTGTAACATACATCACTGTGTAAGACTGTAACATACATCACTGTGTAAGAGTGTAACATGCATCACTGTGTAAGAGTGTAACATACATCACTGTGTAAGAGTGTAACATACATCACTGTAAGAGTGTTAAGACAAGAGAATATTTTATCATTATTTCCATTTTATGTGGCTAATTATTCCATGCCATTACAGAATGTAAATTTCAACATTATGGTAATTATTCACTAATTCGTGTTGACAAATGAATGAACCAGGGTGTATTCCAATATACTTGTACCAAGGGCATGTTATAAGAGTTGTGCCTGAATGAACATGATGATCAATTTAGGGTCTGAAATAACTGTCGTGGTTCCTTATGTAATGTGTCTTAACTATATAGATAGAAGCTAGCACGTGGTAAAATAAAACAATTGAATACCACTCCACAAATAACTCCTAATAAAAACAAGACTTAACAGTACATATTAAGTTTTGTTGCCATGCCACGACTAAAAAAAAAAGTGTATATAATTGTCAGTAAAGCAGTGAGTTCGCATAAAAGCTTTACATGATGCTGGTTGGACTCTGACAAATTACTGCAGACCTGAATGTTCCTCAAACAATGTCAAGTACATCCTAGATAGTGAGACTGAGATAGGTACATTTTAAAATAGAAAAGAAAGAGGCAAGACATCCTAAACTCAGTGATACTGAGGTTAAGCATCTTCGTGTATGCAGCATTTAGAACAGAAGGAACGCTGCCATTCATCTTAAGCGTGATATAAAATACCATTTACCAAACGACAGAAAAGTGTCCAGATCTACAGTATCAAAAAGACTCAACGAGAATGCAATATTTGGTTATGTAGCAGTTAATAAAACCTTTACTGCGATCTTCAAATATTTTCAAAAGATTGAAATTTGTTTAAAAAGTAAAAAATTTGGACTGTTGATGATTAAAAAGGGTGTTATGATTGGATAAGTCCAAGTTTGAAATATTTTGTTCAAAGCGTAGGTTGTAGGTCCGGCGGAAGAGAGGTGAAAGATAATTATCTCAATACATAGTATTTACTATAGTCCATGTGGAAGGCAGTGTGATGGTTTGGGGTGTTTTTTCTGTTAAGGCAGCAGGAGTATTTCAAAATAGATGAAATAATAAGTCAGCGCAAGTACCATCAGATACTGATCCGTTAGTTACTACCAAGAAGGTAATGACTCCAAACACTCAACCAACATACGCAGAAATTACTTAGCTAAGACAGAAGCTGTTGGAGTCATTCAAATGATGCAATGGCCCTCACAGAGGCCCGATCTTAACCTGGTTGAACAGATCTGCGATTTGATAGATCAAAAATCTGACAAATCAAAAGTTATTTCCAAAGATAATTTATGGGAGTGTATTAGAGACATCTGGAGTAAAATACCAAAGGATACTTTAAATGAATATGTTGAAAAAATGCCTAAAAGAGTGGTTTGGTTTTGGTTTGAATTTCGTGCAAAGCTACACGAGGGTTATCTGCGCTAGCCGTCACTAATTTAGCAGTGTAAGACTAGAGAGAAGGCAGCTAGTGATCACTACCCACCGCCAACTCTTGAGCTACTCTTTTATCATCGAATAGTGGAATTGACAGTGACATAATAACGCCCCCACGGCTGAAAAGGCGAGCATACTTGGTGTGACGAGGATTCGAATCTGCAACTCTCAGATTAGGTGCCTTAACCATCTGGCCATGCCAGGCCCTTAAATGACTGTCCGCAGTTATTAACTATTTACTGAACTCATGCACTTCCACTGAGTTTCTGTTGTACTAAATATGAATATTAATAAAATGTTGATGCTTTACCTGTGATTTACCTTCCACTGTTCTCTGAATGTAAACTAAAATGTAATTTTTGACGTTTTCCTAGTATTTTTGCACAGTAAGGTATGTTAAATCACGTGAACATGTTCAAACAGGTGCATGTCAGATAACGCATGCGCCTTTTGAAATAACTGTATTCGAAACAAATGTTATACTTGAGATGGTGTAATTTCCCTCTCATAACCAAACTAGTGAAATCAGGCTCAATAATTTGAGTACAAGACAAAAGAAAGGCTGTACAATACAAGTGTTATCTTTAGTTTGAGTACAAGACAAAAGAAAGACTGTAGAATACAAGTGTTATCTTTAATTTGAGTACAAGACAAAAGAAAGGCTGTACAATACAAGTGTTATTTTTACTTAGCCTGGCATGGCCTGTTGGATAGAGTATTGGGGTCGCAGGTTTTAATCACATCACCACACGTGCTCGTCCTTTCAATTGTGTGGGGGAGGAGCCGTTATAAGTATGGATCAATCCCACTATTCAGTGGTAAAGAATAACCCAAGAGTTGGCGGCAGGTAGTTTTGACTAGCTGCCTTTCCTATAGTCTATCAATAGCAGATGGCCATCGAGGAGCTTTGAACGGAATTCAGACCAAAAAACAAACTATGTTTACTTACCTTTCAATCGTTTGTTCATTATTTTCCATTCTGTGTTTTAACATATCCAAAACAGTTCTTTCTAATTTTACATTTAATTTCCTTCTATTTCTTAACGTCGTCTTTTGTTTTTCTTCTTCTTTCTGAGAAATTCCAGCCTGTCTCACAGTTTGTTTCATCATATCTGTCAGCGTACATAATACATGTCCACTACCAGTCTTTTACCCTGAAGACAGCAAAAAGCACGATATTCCTACATATTTTATTCCGTCAAAGCGAAAGAAAACGACCCGGATGCTTTATATTTGCATGGCACTGATGCAGCCGCAATCTCTGGACAACTAACTTCAGTCCCGCGACTTTCATGTTAGAAAAACTATACATTTTTTTCTCTGTAATAATCAGAAAATGATGGGTTTCCACCATAAATTAACTCATTCAGTTTCTTAGCTGGTAGCAGTATTCACTTCAGCATAAATTCCATTTTAATTTGAAGAGCATGCCTATTTCCTTTATATGATGGACCGGCATAGCCAGGTGGGTTAAGGCGTGCGACTCGAAATCTGAAGGTCGCGGTTTCGCATCCCCGTCACACCAAACATGCTCGCCTTTTCAGCCGTGGAGGTGTTATAATGTGACGGTCAATCCCACTATTCATTGGTAAAAAAGTAGCCCAAGAGTTAGCGGTGGGTGGTGATGACTAGCTGCCTTCCATCTAATCTTAAACTGCTAAATCAGGTACGGCTAGCGCAGATAGCCCTCGAGTAGCTTTGCGCAAAATTTAAAAAAACAACAAATAAACAATCCTTTATATGTGAGCCATGAGGAATATTCTCCATAATCATATTATACCATAAACCATGAGGAATATTTGTCATAATTATATCATAAAATCTTTTGAGGAAGTTTATGATAATATATAATATTCCTACTTTGCTTCTTTCTTTCTGCAGTTTAAGTGTTTTTCAATTTAGTTTAAATGTCAGGAAGTATTCAATCACTTTTGTTTTGGCATTTCTGTTCATGTGTTTGTTCTGTCTGTTTTTGTTTTGACATTTCTGTTCCTGTGTTTGTTCTGTTTGCTTTTGCTTTGACAATATTCGTGTGTTTTAAATATTTATTGCTTTACTGTTTTGTTTTTTGTTTAGAATTAAACACAAAGCTACACAATGGGCTATCTGTGCTCTGCTCACCACTGGGGAAGCTTCATTCCTTAAGTCGCACGCTCAATCCTTCCAAATATTTACCAAAACGCTCAGACTGATTTTCCGAAACGAAAATAGATATTTTTTACTGGGAATCTAGCCAAAAAAATTGCCAACACGACTATAAATCTGTGACAATTTTCTAAAACTCTAAACAAATTTAGTTGTACAAGACATTATGAAATTCTTAAAATGATGGCTGAAGGGTTGTCAGTGTCCTTAAAATGATGGCTGAAGGGTTATCAGAGTTCTTAAGATGATGGCTGAAGGCTTACCAGTATGTTTCTTCTGTTTAGCTGTTGCATCTTAATGAAATTCACATCTCAACATATATCCTTTCAAAGTTGACTACATCCACATTTCTTGTCCACGTAGACCAAATAACGTTGAACACATTGGAAATCTTACTGTGTCCTAGGACATTTAGTCCTGGAACTTGGCATATTGGTTAAATATAAACTAACAAAAACAAACAACACATCAGAATATTAAGATTAATTGGATAAAATGAGACTGTTCCAGTTGTATCCGTAAGACACGTGTAGGAAGGAGAATATTTAGATCTTTTGCATACAGAGAAATGGAAGTAAAATTTGTCGGAAGTAAAACTAGCTATAGAATCTACAAAAGCAAAGCACAAAAAGAAAATGGCGTATAAGTTATCCTCCTCAAAAATGGCACTTAGAAACTGTATGAACACATGACAACACCTTAACCCATCACTAAGTTCTGGACACCTCCCGGATTCTTGGAAGCAAGTAATTGTTTTTACGTTCCATAAAGAAGGAAATACAGCAAATAAGCTAAATAAACTACCACCCAATCAGCTGTATGGGAAAAATTATTTAAAGAATAACAAACAATAAACTCTAAAATTTCTGAAGAGCAACTTTAAAATTACCAGAAATTTAAAATGGATTTAGAAAATCTAAACAGACTATTTGGTCAGATTAAAACAAACAATTGTAGATAGTTTCAACAGAAACAGATGCACTGTCGCCTGCTTTCTTGATGTCGAGAAAGCTTTCGACACTGTGTGGTCTTAGGTTTCGCGTAACAGAAATGGAACTACCGCGAGGAATTATTTGGTGGCTATCCAACTCCTTGGAAAATAGAAGTTATAAAATAAATGTTAGAGAAACCTTCTCTAAATCATTTACCCCACAAGCAGGTGTCCCTCAAGGAGAGGTAGTTAGTTCTACTCTACTCATTATATATGTGAGCAAACACCCGTAAAAGATCCAAACTTTGGGTCTGCATCACAATTTTTGAATGATGTTGCGGTCTCGAAAAGTGGTCCCCCTCCCATCCGTAACAGCGATAAATTTTCAACCGTTGTTAAATAATATAGAATAATACTGTGAAAACATATTATATAAAAATAAATGTTCCCAAAAACCAATTACTAGCTTTCATAAAACATAAGAAAACCTACCTAAATTATATACGAATGGAACATTTCTCCAGACCACAACCTCGGAAAAGGTTTTAGATTTAACCTTTGACTGAGCTAATGTGGATAAAACACACAAAAGTATACTAATAAGAATATGGAAACGTACAAACTATGCAAAAAGTCTAACCAGTAAAAACCATGAAACCACACTAGATGATGTCATAAAAATATACAAAACTTATATACGCCCCATAATCGAATATGCATAGATAAACATAGCACCTAAACACATATATAAATTACAATCAATACAAAACTATCTAATTACTACAGCTACTGAAGTCCCTTGTAGCATATCATCAAACTTTATGCATAACTAAGAAAACATTCAAACCGTTACCGACAGACTCGTGCATACTTTTCGAAATCAGTTTCCTTAAAGCAGGTCGTTCTTTTGTGAATTTCATCGCTACTATATACATGATTAAAGTAGGCCTAAGTACTTCTCTCCTGTTTACACGTATTTTAAAAACAGAAATTTAATAAGGCCATTTAATACTGGACCATAAAACCCACACAAGTTTCAGACTAAAATAAAAACATTAAGAAAGGGTTATATATATCAAATGTTATTTTGTTAGTTTTAAAGCAAACGAAATGTGTTATTTGTATATAATTAACTGTTTGTTAAATGCGAGAAACGTTAAGCACAAGAAACAAGTGTTAACACAGATATCTTACATGGCCATTGCCATGAAAGGGGTCGGAGGAAGTATGGTTAACTCCGACCCTCGTGTTATATCACCATAAACATTAATCTGTAAGCAAAACCACAGCGGTCGTATTGGACCTCACTCACCCAGATCTATAAGGACCAAAATCGACAGAAAGAAAAGCTCAATCCTTTTTCTCTCTCTTTTTTTTTTTTTTTTTATCGCACCTTCTTTTCACACCTCGGGTGATTTTAATTAGATTTAAGAGTCGTTCAGTTGTAGCGCCATCTAGTGTGATTAATGAAATAGTCCTATGCAACGTTTGTAATTTTGTTGTGGTTATTAAAGGTTCTCATAACGACACCAATTAATATATACACGTTTTCTTAACATTGAAATAAGACACTACAGACTACTGTTATAAAAGATAATAATCTATTAACTTCTCTATAACACATATATACCATCACATAAAGATATTTGTTCATAGAAATATATATATTTATTCACACATTATCAAGTGTGGTAACACAGAAAGAAATGCACGCACAAAAATATACACTTTTCGCATTTAAGATAGTTTGAAAATTTTATCTCCAACACTCTTTATAAATAAACATATTCTATCTTTAATCATTTTAATTTAAAAAAAACGCGTATGGATAACAAAAATATACCTTTAGTAATCTCTTGGATTACAGTCTATATTCCAGAGTCAGCAGAAATTCCCTAAAGACGCTCTCTTTTATTGTATTGTATCGTTTTTGCATATTGGTGTTATAAATTGAGGCCAAAAAAGGACCCAACATGACACTGATGACCAGACTTGGTAGCTAAATGGCCAAGTTACTGCTCTGACTTTAACCGTTGCGATTGGATGGGACTGTTAATGTAACTTGTTACATTGTAACGTAGGAGATTTATTGAATCTTTTCTTCTATTTTACCAACGATGTTACATAAACTTTTAACCTCTTTAACTCTCATGTTTATAGTGATGCCACATAATGTCCTAACCTTCTCTTTAACTCTCATGTTTACAGTGATGTCACATAATGTTCTAACTTTCTGTTTAACTCTCATGTTTACAGTGATGTCAATAATGTTCTAACCTTCTGTTTCACTCTCTTGTTTACAATGATGTCAATAATGCCCTAACCTTCTCTTTAACTCTCATGTTTACAGTGATGTCACATAATGTTCTAATCTTCTCTTTAACTCTCATGTTTATAGTGATGCCACATAATGTCCTAACTTTCTCTTTAACTCTCATGTTTACAGTGATGTCAATAATGTTCTAACCTTCTCTTTAACTTTCATGTTTATAGTGATGTCACATAATGTTCTAACCTTCTGTTTAACTCTCTTGTTTACAGTGATGTCACATAATGTTTTAACCTTCTCTTTAACTCTCTTGTTTACAGTGATGTCAATAATGTCCTCACCTTCTCTTTAATTCTCATGTTTACAGTGATGTCACATAATGTCCTAACTTTCTCTTTAACTCTCATGTTTACAGTGATGTCACATAATGTCCTAACGTTCTCTTTAATTCTCATGTTTACAGTGATATCACTGTAAGCGTGAAACTTAAAGAAAATGTTAGGACTTATGTGCTTATATTAACGTTACATAAGGACTTAGCCTCCTATTTTTGTTTTATGTTTACTCCACCTGAAACCAGCAAGCAACACGGACAACATGTATTATAAATGTCTTTAATACAACTAAACTTCCACACAAAACTCTACGTTTCCATAAGCTCTCCTAAACTAAACTATCACACAGCCCTTATCCCTTCCCTCTGTGATCAGCGGTTGTAATGCAGCCCTTATCCATTCCCTCTCTGATCAGCGGTTGTAATGCAGCCCTTATCCATTCTCTCTCTGATTAGCGGTTGTAATGCAGCCCTTATCCATTCCCTCTGTGATCAGCGGTTGTAATACAGCCCTTATCCCTTCCCTCTGTGATCAACGGTCGTAATACAGCCCTTATCCCTTCCCTCTGTGATCAACGGTTGTAATACAGCCCTTATCCATTCCCTCTCTGATCAGCGGTTGTAATGCAGCCCTTATCCATTCCCTCTCTGATCAGCGGTTGTAATGCAGTCCTTATCCCTTCTCTCTGTGATCAGCGGTTGTAATACAGCCCTTATCCCTTCCCTCTGTGATCAACGGTCGTAATACAGCCCTTATCCCTTCCCTCTGTGATCAACGGTTGTAATACAGCCCTTATCCATTCCCTCTCTGATCAGCGGTTGTAATGCAGCCCTTATCCATTCCCTCTCTGATCAGCGGTTGTAATGCAGTCCTTATCCCTTCTCTCTGTGATCAGCGGTTGTAATGCAGCCCTTATCCCTTCCCTCTGTGATCAGCAGTTGTAATGCAGCCCTTATCCCTTCCCTCTCTGATCAGCGGTTGTAATGCAGCCCTTATCCCTTTCCTCTGTGATCAGCGGTTGTAATGCAGCCCTTATCCCTTCCTTCTCTGATTAGCGGTTATAATGCAGCCCTTATCCCTTCCCTCTGTGATTTCCGCTCAAACACATAAAATTGGTTGTTGTCAAGAGATACTGAAGTTTAAATTCTTACCTTGTGAACACCCGAACATAGTTAACCCACATCGTAAGATTTCCATCCTTACTGACTGTTATCAGTTGCCACTCTCATGAACAAATTAGGATACGAGTTCATAAATGCAGTTATGGAGTAAGTAGCGGTTCGTATCATCCCGACCAATCTCCCGTTCACACTCTAAACATACTGTGAAACAACATCGAATCATCCAACCGTTTTTATAGCGAGACTTGGAGCACACGCGCCTGTCATCAATTCATTTTCAGAGTGCTCGGGAAAGCAATGTTCTTGACGCGCCATCTAGTTTCAACTACATACTCTATGTAATACAGGTTGTTTTCACGAGTTAGGTGTTTACGTATCGAATGACTGCTATGGTTCTACGATTTTTTTTTTCCATTACAAATTCTGTTGGGTGTTTGGTTTTTTAATATTATTCTCTGAATCTCACATAATATTTCAAACTGTGTTTCCTGTTTTATTTTGGATATTTTTTTTTTATTTTCCTGTGACACAAAACACGTACCTCTTAGGGCTATTTGTCCCAAACCTCCAGTGGCATAGCAGACTTATAACGCTAAAAATTGGCCTTCGAAACCCGTGGTAAAAACTCCAGCGATAGTCCACTTTGTAGCATTGTGCGTAAATATAAGCAAACAAAAAAAAACAAGCATACATTATAATAAATATGTATATATATACATATATATAGTACTATCATCTTAAAATTTTAAAGGTGAAATATCTATACTTAACTAATCAAAGCTATTATTAACTTAAGGCAAAAAGCACGTTTCTATCTAGTTGGGATTCCTAACTAGTATTAATTTTACAGTACGACTCAACTGTCTGGTTGTCAAGGAGAATTAGTCCTCAGCGTCGGAAATTCGAACTCTCTTTTAATGGAAAACGTATAGTCACGTGACTCATTAACGGTTGCTAGGGTTAAATACAGTATATTTACGTTCCAATTATTTAACCTTTCTTGCATCTATAACACGTGAATTCAATGTGTTGTGTAATTACATTTACACAAATGTAGTTGTATTGCATATTAAAATGTACTTATTGTCACATGAAGATGCCAAACTTATTGGTTGGGTCACGAAAGTTTGTTTCGTTCCTCTTTTCGTTTCTTCAAATCTTTCGTACGTTTAGTTATTTCTGAAATCAATAAAAAAATAAATTCTCATTGGTTTAGTTTGTTTTGAATTTCGCGCAAAGCTACACAAGAGCTATCTACGCTAGCCATCCCTAATTTAGTAGTGTAAGACTAGTGGGAAGGCAGTTAGTCATCACCACCCACCGCCAACTCTTGGGCTACTCTTTTACCAACATATAGTGGGATTGACCGTCACTTTATAACGCCCCCACGGCTGGAAAAGCGAGCATGTTTGGTGTGACGAGGATTCGAACCTGCAACTCTCGGATTACGAGTCGAGTGCCCTAACAACCTGGCCATGCCAGGGCCCTATTCTCATAGGAATCTTCATTGAAACGAAGAACTTAAATGTACACTAATTATACAATGCTAAGAAACATTAGGCCTAAGGTTATATCTTCGTCGCTGTATCTTTCAGCAATAATAAATATCAAGTTCGCCTATTTAAACATATACTATATACTATGAAGAAGAATTGAAAGTCACAATGTGACTTTAAACGTGACTAAATAGTTCTTTCACACACCCGTGAGTACCGTATGGTGGAATGAATACTTTATCCAACTTGAAAAACATTGACTGAACTTTAGATTAATCTACCTGTTGTCGTGTGACGTCACTGAAGCTCATGCTACACAAACAAAGTGGTGTGTGATCTAAGAAAGTTGTTAATTTCTGTTATCTAGAATGTCGTTCTTCTAAGAGTAATGTTACATTCTGTTATCTAGAATGTCGTTCTTCTTAGGGTAATGTTACATTCTGTTATCTAGAATGTCGTTCTTCTAAGAGTAATGTTACATTCTGTTATCTAGAATGTCGTTCTTCTTAGGGTAATGTTACATTCTGTTATCTAGAATGTCGTTCTTCTAAGGGTAATGTTAACTTCTGTTATCAAGAATGACGTTCTTCTAAGAGTAATGCAGGAATCTCTCTAAGTCTGTTAAAGCGCATAGATATTATTATTTTACATTTGTACACACATAAGAACGTATTATTGAGCATCGTTGTGTTGATACGCGGTGAAAAAAAAACACAATTATATGACACACGATAAATGCATAAGTGAATAACCTTATCGGCTCTAGCTGTCAAAGTATTTGAGTCTTATGAACAGTTTATAACATAAATTCTTGCTGTGTGATCACGTGAGCAGTTTTAGTGCTAACAGCGGAATTTCTTGCTTCACTACTGCGTTTGGCCATAAAATGCTTGTTGATATTTACATGACTTCTGTTTGTTTGTCAGTTATTCAGTCATATCTTCTGAATTAAATCTTCTCTTTGTTTTTCTTCTTATTTTAAAAGTAATAAACCTGAATTTGTATTATTCCTCGAAGAAACTAACTTTCATATGAAAATATATTTGATTTGTAGAACACATCGCTACCTAGTGATAAGAAACATAACTAACGCTGCCAGAAGACAAACTTGAAATTTTTAATTTATTATTTGATTCTACACAAAACGTTAATTTTAACCTAATGTAAAACGCTGTTTTTAAGAATAAAATTATTTGTATCATTTGTAAACGTAACACAGCTTACTTTTCAAGTTGCTTCCGCTGTCTGTCAAGATTACTCAAAACAGACTCTAAGTTTGTGGCTCCCCTGATGTCAATAGAAAAGTTCGAGGCCTTCCAAACCAATAACTTTAACATGGTGATTGCATAACAGTGTTGTATTAAAAACAATAACATCTCCTTTCGACTTACTCTATCTTTTAAAAAAATCCAAAATAATTTTTATTGGTTTATTCTTTGTTTATAATTAAAATTAATTCAGCATCTATATTTTCGGCTCATTTTTGGCGGCTCCCTGGGGTAGCCTGGTATTATTAGTTTGTTTATTTGAATAATTTGTTCGCAGTGTTACTCCTGGTATCATGTTTTACTTACATGATTTAAAAATTAAAAATAATTTATTTATTATAAATTATATTTCAAGTATTACTTCTTCACTTACCTCCAGTGGTTCAGCGGTATGTCTCTGGACTTACAATGCTAAAAACCGGGTTTCGATACCCATGGTTGACATAGTACAGATAGCCCATTGTGTAGCTTTGTGCTTAATTCAAAACAACAACAACTTATTCACTGCTGACGAATTATTTACAATACAACAGTTTGGTTATAAACTTGATGTCGCGTGGTTTAGCAGAAAACAAATTAATCATGAATTGTCTGCCAGAAAAAACGATTTTATAGTTTTTACTTACTAGTTAACGTTTCTGACTTGGGGATGTCTGAACCTGAATCTTATAATTCTATGATCTAAGTGTTTAGTCGCAAGATGCTGTTTAAGTTGAAAACACCAATAACTCTTGGAATACAGTTACGCCCGTATTTACGATAATCCATGACATTCTTATTTTCTATGACACAAACAAAAATAAAATAAATTTTTGAAGTTTTAATGAACATATGAAAGGTCTGTGTGTTTGTTTTTTTTTAATTTCGCGCAAAGCTACACGAGGGCTATCTGCGCTAGCCGTCCCTAATTTAGCAGTGTAAGACTAGAGAGAAAGCAGCTAGTCATCACCACCCACCGCTAACTCTCGAGCTACTTTTTACCAACGAATAGTGGGAGTGACCGTCATATTCTAACGCCCCCACTGCTGAAAGGGCGAGCATTTTTTGTGTGACGGGGGTTTGAACCCGCGACTTTCGGATTACGAGTCGAGTGCCTTAACCACCTGGCCATGCCGGGCCCAAAAGGTCTGCTTAAGTTAACAAAGAGAAACATATACTAAGTTACTGTGATAAAGGTATTTTCCATTGGTTTTGTCGAATGTTCGGTTACATTTAATAAATGTATAAGGTTTAAGCTAATTATAAGATATTTCATAACAAGAACATTAAACAGAACGTTCCAGTAAACACTTGTATCGTTTTTATTCTATCAAAATATTTAGCTTCTTATAATCTTTATATTAGTTTGACTGTTTTCTGTGATTGTGTTTACTTATCAGATAGTCTGATACAATTAGGTTTTCTTTCAAGCTTGTAGTTTGTCAGTACTTGTCAGAGTTTTATTTTATCTTTTTACTACTTTGTCTCAGAAGCATCACGGAGTGTCTAAGAAACTTGACATGTTTGAATACTTGTTCGCTACACCTCTAATTTCTTCCTTTTTCTCTTATCTTTGGATGGACGTTTTTAAGACGAACGTGTTTAAAATATTGTTTGTAACAACAAAAAACAAAGATTCACAGCGCCTACGTAATAAATATGATTTTTTTCAACTTTATGCGTTTTTAGAACATAACCATATACCTTTACAAAAAAAAAAAAAACAGCTAAATTATATACTAAACTACTGACTTGAAATAGATACCTCTGAAGTCTAATCTTTCAAATCAGTTGGTATTATGTTTATGCGTTTGGGCCAAATATCAACCCTCATCAGCTTCTATCCATAAATTGGAATTGAAAGCTGAATTAAGATTGGATGACACCTAAATTTATCGTAGAGGAATTTTTTATATAGAGCTAATTGGTGGAATTGCTTTAAAATATAAGAAGCTGTGAGGATATCAGGAAATAAAACGAACGAAGGACAGTTTCTCGTATTTAACAAAGCCGTTCATGATGTGCATGGCTTTTATGAAGATTCTTCAGTGACCCTAGAAAGGACTTCATATAGTGATGAGATGTGTTTTATATCTACGAGACTTACTTGCATACCGATTCTATCATTACATAGGAATTTCAAAAACTCAGTCCATATAACTGAGTTAAAAGTTACAATATGAAGTTAAAAGTGATAAGGGCCCGGCATGACCAGGTGGTTAAGGAACTCGTAATCCTATGGTCGCGGGTTCGAATCCCCGTCACACCGAGCATGCTTGCCCTTTCAACCGTGTGGGGCGTTATAATGTGATGGTCAATCTCACTATTCGTTGGTATCCAGTAACAATGTTAATTATATTACATTATCTATGTTTATATTATTAGAAAATTTCTCGTAATAAGAATTATTCAATATTTTGTTTATTCGCTTTCTGATCAAAATTCGTGGTTTCGAATCCCCGTCGCACCAAACATGCTTGCCCTCTCAGCCGTGGGGGAGTTATAATGTGAAGGTCAATCCCACTAGTCGTTGGTAAAAGAGTAGCCCAAGAGTTGGCGGTGGTTAGTGATGACTAGCTGCCTTCCCTCTAGTCTTACACTGCTAAATTAGGGATTGCTAGTGCAGATAGTCCTTGTGTAGCTTTGTGCGAAATTCAAAAACAACAACAACAAAAAAGCGGTAAGTCGAATGATGTATTGGATTTTACCTTTCAACATTTTAAACAGTGTATGTGGCTGAATAATTGCAAAATAATAGCACATAACTGATTCTTTCATTATCAAAATGAAATGATATTCAGAGTTAACATATCTTGACTCCCACCATTGTAAAAGATAATTATTTTTGAATATGACTTCTTTATGTGACGACCTTTGAACGCTTAAAAATTTGGCCAAACTTGACACACGTGTCTCCTGCTTCTGCTTTGTAAAGAGCAAAAGTCCTCGCCCAGTTACTAAACAATAAGTTTGAGGGCTCAGTGCCTTAAAATACTTATGACAATAACTGATAACCACTTGTGTAGCTTTGTACTTAATAACATACAAATACAATGCTACAGTTTGAGGTTCAATACCTGAAATAGACACAACACAGACAATGTATTATGTACGGCTTAACAATGAATAACCAAACAAAAAAGATTGAAATAAAAATTGTAGCTGTGAAACTTTGAGCGAATTGATGAAAGCTAATAACTGGCTTCGTTCAGAAATTGTCGTTAGCAGAATCGTTTGGTAGTTTAATTAAACAAAAAGCCACTGTCGACTGTTTCAGCCAGAGGCAAGGAATTCGTCATGTTGGCAGTCATTAAGTTCGACCCTATTTTATAAGCTCAACTACTGCTGGGAAGAGCATCATTGAAGTTCATGATGAAGTTTATTAACTCGGATATTATTAGAAATAGTGTTGTAGTATCTTTACCTTTATCTTACCTTCATTATTGGAAATAGTGTCGTAGTATCTTTACCTTTATCTTACCTTTACTATTGGAAATAGTGTTTTAGTATCTTTACCTTTATCTTATCTTCATTATTGGAAATAGTGTTTTAGTATCTTTACCTTTACTTTATCTTTATTATTGGAAATGGCGTTGTAGTATCCTTACCTTTACTTTATCTTTATTATTGGAAATGGCGTTGTAGTATCTTTACCTTTACTTTATCTTTATTATTGGAAATAGTGTTGTAATATATTTACCTTTAATTTATCTTTATTATTGGAAATAGTGTCGCAGTATTTTTCCCTTTACTTTATTATTGGAAATAGCGTTGTAGTATCTTTACTTTTACTTTATCTTTATTATTGGAAATAGTGTTGTAGTATCTTTACCTTTACTGAAAAGAGCCAGAGTGTTTCATTTCTACAAAACAAAATCGGTACATGAAATAATTTGTTCTCTGAATAGGTCAGATACAAGTCGTTATGTCCAACATACTAAGATAAAAAAGGCCTACACGTAAAAAAGTCAGTATATTTAATTTCTCCAAAACAAAATCAGTACATAAAATAATTTGTTCTCTAAGTAGGTTGTGACAGAAGCAATAAACTCCAACACACTAAGATAAGAAGAAAAGAGGTTTACACGTAAAGAAAAGAAAAGCCCACAAAGGCTAAAGTTTCGAAAACTGTCAGCTCTTGTCAGTAATACTAGAAGGGTTTTTATGCTGTAAAAAATGTTATGGCTTTAGGAGTGTAAAATGGCTCGGTGGGTGTTTTATTTATATAGTACACTTTTGTATGCTTTTATTATTAAATAGAGACCCAAGTAATTCAGCTGTCTAGATAACGCCTTTCTGTAGGAGTTCACTGTAAGTCTGAAAGCTTATAGGGCTAAATAACAAATTTCAAAACTTATTGCGTCCACAAAACAGGTTGCCCAATGTGTAACCTTGCATTTAATAACAAACAAATTCAATATCCGTTCGGCAATCAGAAGGCACTACATTTTGTTTCCCTAAGGACTGTTTGTTTCGGATATTCGTGTAAAGTTAAAAAAAGAAGTTAATTGCATTAACCTTCCAAAATTTCGAATTGATAGACTAAACAGATAGTCAACAGCACCCATAGCTAACTCTTGGGATATGACAGTCACTCTTATAATGAATCCACAAGTCCAAAATGTTGAGAGTGATTTTTTTAGCAACGGGATGTGAACATCCGGCTCCCTAAGTACTAGACGACGTTCAGCTAGAATCTTTCCTTTTCAAACACAAATGTGTCATAAAATCTTCATTTACTATTATCATTTACAAAGAAAGAACCAAAACATACCAGTTTGATTGCTTGTTCGTTTACTTGGAATAAAGCACAAAGCTGCACATTGGGCTGTCTATACTCTGCTCACCACACGTATCGAAACCCGGTTTCCAGCGGTGTGAGTCTGCAGACATGCCGCTGTGCCAGTAGGGGGCACCCAACACATACCAAAAGTCGAAAAACTATAACGACAGTCTGTAGTTAGTAACGAAAAACTATAACGACAGTCTGTAGTTAGTAACGAAAAACTATAACGACAGTCTGTAGTTAGTAACGAAAAACTATAACGAGTCTGTAGTTAGTAACGAAAAACTATAACGACAGTCTGTAGTTAGTAACGAAAAACTATAACGACAGTCTGTAGTTAGTAACGAAAAACTATAACGACAGTCTGTAGTTAGTAACGAAAAACTATAACGACAGTCTGTAGTTAGTAACGAAAACTATAACGAGTCTGTAGTTAGTAACGAAAAACTATAACGACAGTCTGTAGTTAGTAACGAAAAACTATAACGACAGTCTGTAGTTAGTAACGAAAAACTATAACGACAGTCTGTAGTTAGTAACGAGAAACTATAACGACAGTCTGTAGTTAGTAACGAAAAACTATAACGACAGTCTGTAGTTAGTAACGAAAAACTATAACGAGTCTGTAGTTAGTAACGAAAAACTATAACGACAGTCTGTAGTTAGTAACGAAAAACTATAACGACAGTCTGTAGTTAGTAACATATTTCTGGAACTACCAGAAAAACCATTAATATTTTATGAATTTTAAAAATATATATATAATTAAATATCTGAATTTAAAACAACCACATAATGATTAAAATTATGTTTCAACCCATTGAAACGATGGGTTTTCATCAGTGTAGATCCAATTAATGTTTTCTTTTCTCACATCTGAAAGAGTTTTTTCTTTACACATTAATATATTACTACACGGCTATTAAACTATAGAGAACTTATTAATAACTAATAAAAGGCTTAGCGAACCATTTTATTTTATTTTCACGTGAGTAAAACACTTGTCACCTCTAGCTATACGCGGTTTCAAAGAAAGTTTAGTTGTCATGTTTTTCGAATCTTTTCTCAAGAACTCGCCTCATAACGTGCGAAACGATATAACAGAAATGGTAGCAGCTTTTTTTTATTTTAATGTCTTTGAATAAGAAAGAATCAAAAGAGTTCACGGAACTGTGTTTAAAGTATTATTTTATTAGTTGAACGTGGAAAATGATAATTTTAGGTCTACAAATTCTAACTTTATTAATATATCAAAGCCCAAACAGTTCCACATAAAAATTAACAGAGCTTTGAAGTACACATCTCACAAGTTAACCCATTAACGAAAAACTGTTTATCTCTTTCACAATTTTCATTCAGAGCTACACAAAGGGTTATCTCAATGCACTCAGCCGTCTCTAATTTTGAACTGATCATTTGTTGCATCTCGTATAAATCTACACAAAAGGTCACTGCCGCTAGCAATCTCTAATTTTGAAGTTACAGACTAGACAAAGAAGGCAACACACACGGACAATACTTGCTCTGTTCTGGTGAGACCAAATAATAGAATCTGACTGTCACTATTATAACGCTCTTACAACCCCTAAAGTACAGAGGGTGATTGTTATTATTTGTTTGGGAAAAGGAGCGTTAACGGGACGCGAACCTCAGATACTTCAAATTCACAGCCAGACACGTTAACTAAAGAGTCTAGTTGGTAATTTTCAACTTACGGACTAGATAGAAGGCAGCTAACAACAACACTTACAGCCGTTTCCTGGACTGTTCTTATCTGACCGTCTCTTTTATAGCGCTCTCACAACTCTAAATTGCGAAGCGAGTTTTCCAGGGAACGAAACACAAGTCTTGAATCATCAAGTGCACAGTCCAAGCACGCTAACCATTGGCTGATGCCCGGCAGCCGAGAACAAATGAGTAAACAAAACAATAACAGTTTTCCAGGGAACGAGACACAAATCTTGAATCATCAAGTGCACAGTCCAAGCACACTAACTATTGGCTGATGTCCGACAGCCGAGAACAAGTGAATAAACAGAACAATAACAGTTTTCCAGGGAACAAGACTCAAATCTTGAATCATCAAGTGCACAGTCCAAGCACGCTAACCATTGGCTGATGCCCGGCAGCCGAGAACAAATGAATAAACAGAATAATAACAGTTTTCCAGGGAACGAGACACAAATCTTGAATCATCAAGTGCACAGTCCAAGCACGCTAACCATTGGCTGATGCCCGGCAGCCGAGAACAAATGAGTAAACAAAACAATAACAGTTTTCCAGGGAACGAGACACAAATCTTGAATCATCAAGTGCACAGTCCAAGCACACTAACTATTGGCTGATGTCCGGCAGCCGAGAACAAGTGAATAAACAGAACAATAACAGTTTTCCAGGGAACAAGACTCAAATCTTGAATCATCAAGTGCACAGTCCAAGCACACTAACTATTGGCTGATGTCCGGCAGCCGAGAACAAGTGAATAAACAGAACAATAACAGTTTTCCAGGGAACAAGACTCAAATCTTGAATCATCAAGTGCACAGTCCAAGCACGCTAACCATTGGCTGATGCCCGGCAGCCGAGAACAAATGAATAAACAGAACAATAACAGTTTCCTCCTACTCTTGTGTTCGAATTCTTACCATGAATGATTTAAATTGTAAATCATGCGCAACTAAAACTGTATTAATGTATTCGGTATGTTTCTTCTTAAACACGAAAATACACAACGGTTCCGCCCACAGCGGGTATCGAAACCTGATGTTGATTATTATTAGTCTTCACGCTTACCTCTGAACGTCAAGTATCGTCTAAGTTATATATATTTTTAATGTATTTATTGAAATTATGTTTAAATAATTTTCAAGTACAGCAAAGTACTTTCTGGATTTGTTTTTCTTTATCTGAAAGGAGATTTTTTGATATATTAAAAGCAGTTTTAGGACTGCTTCGCTTCATTGTCTATTTTGTATCCAGAATCTGCCAGCAGCAACACAGAAAGGAAAAAAAAAAACATTCTCCTTCCCCTGCCCCCTGGTGACGGTGTTAAAACTTAACATTAAAATTAGCTTTATGAGCATTGCTATAAACTAGTATTATACATATGGAATAATTAATGATATTGAAAGAAAATTAAAATCATTGTTCATGAAAATAATCCGGTGCTGAATAAATTGTTCATCCTGTGGAAGGCCCGGCATGGCCAAGTGGTTAAGGCACTCGACTCGTAATCCGAAAGTCGCGGGTTCAAACCCCATCACACAAAAATGCTCGCCCTTTCAGCCGTGGGTGCGTTATAAAGTGACAGTCACTCCCACTATTCGTTGGTAAAAAAGTAGCTCGAGAGTTAGCGGTGGGTGGTGATGACTAGCTGCTTTCTCTCTAGCCTTACACTGTTAATTAGGGACGGCTAGCGCAGATAGCCCTCGTGTAGCTTTGTGCGGAATTAAAACAAACAATCAAACCAAACCTCACGAAAAAAAAAAATTGCATAAGTCTTTAATATCTATGCTTTTTCTCATTTTGTTTTCAACAATGTACCATCATGCGAGAATTGTCAGCAGCCAAGAGCGTGCATAAGGACAGGCAATGGTTTCTGGATATAAAATAGATAAATTTTGTTTCACTTTAATGTTTACTTAGTTCTTTGTTGTGAGCCAGACTGAAAGAAGGATTTTGGAACATTTGATAAAAGAATAATCATAATAAAGTTCCTAAAGCTGGTAGATAGACGAACATATAATTTGTTTGAAAATTATCGATAACTTTACTAAAGCTTTCATTAAATCGTTATCTCATAGACCACGAATAGATTATTTGTTTGTTTTTGAATTTCGCACAAAGCTGCACGAGGGCTATCTGCGCTAGCCGTCCCTAATTTAGCAGTATAAAACTGGAGGGAAGGCAGTTAGTCATCACCACCCACAGCCAACTCTTGAGCTACTCTTTTACCAACGAATAATGGGATTGACCTTCACATTATAACGCCCTTACGGCTGAGAGAGCGAGCATGTTTGGTGTGATGGGGATTCGAACTCGCGTCCCTCAGATTACGAGTCGAGGATCCTAACCACCTGGCCATGCTGGGACCAGGAATAGAAGACTGAGCTATATAATTAACAACAACAATATAAACGTTCATCAGACGGAAAGAAAAAAAAACACAAGTGTACAAAATGTTTGTGTACTGGAATTACGTCGTTGTTTGTAGAACATAGTCATGGCTCGAAGTAGCACACTTTCCAACCAACTCCATAATTTAAACAGAGACTTCAACAGTCAACGTTATAGCGATACGTTGCCTTCATCTGTTACAGTTACATATTTAAACCTCGGGGAGTCTCTCGTGCTCAAGTTTTACGTCATAAATAATTCACGTACTATATTTCTCGCTCTTTCAGAATATATGATTTCCAGGATATTCGTGTTGTGATTCTTGAAGAGAGTTATAGTAGTGGATGCTCGTTAGACACAGAGAAGAGTTGTAGCCTCTTTCGTTCTCTGTAGATTATGATTACAGAGGTAAAAAATAACAGAATTCCACCCACGGCGTCTCTAGTGACACTGTATAGAAAACGACACTAATAATCAGTGTGTGTGAAAACACACACACACATCTGTGCTTGTTTGTTTGTTTTGAAATTTCGCATAAAGCTACTCGAGGGCTATCTGTGCTAGCCGTCCCCAATTTAGCAGTGTAAGACTAGAGGGAAGGCAGCTAGTCATCACCACCCACAGCCAACTCTTGGGCTACTCTTTTACCAACGAATAGTGGGATTGACCGTCATATTATAACGCCCCCCACGGCTGAAAGGGCGAGCATGTTTGGCGCGACGGGGATGCGAACCCGCGACCCTCGGATTACGAGTCGCACGCCTTAACGCGCTTGGCTATGCCGGGCCGATAGCCCCTGTTTCGTAGTTGATGCCTCGTACATATATCAAACTAAGCTCAAAATAACTCTAGAAGTGCAATTAACGAAACTTCAAATTCAACTACCGATAATTCTTAATAGTAATTCGTATTAAGCTTGAAGTTTAATACTAATCTCTCACACAACGTATTTGTTGAATGAAACACAATAATAAAAATGTTGCTATATATTCTTCAAATCTTCTATTAACATAGCTTCACTTATGGTGATAATAAAGCAGTTTAAAATACAATACTGTGTTTATTGTTTTCCTGGTTGTTACTTTTTTTAAGTACAACAAGCTATTGTAATAATAATTGTTTTTGTTTTTTATTCTATACAACAAATTATTATGTTGCTTTTTTTCCTGATTGTTACTCTAATGCCCCCGGTGGGTCAGTGGTAGATTTTCGAACTTACAACTCTAAAATTCAGGTTTATTTTCCCGCGGTAGACAGTGTACGGACAGCTTAGTGTATAGCTTTGGAACTTATGTTGTCCTTGTTTAGTGTGACAACAAACATTTGTGCTCGTTCTTTCTCTAAGGCCTGCCAGTGTCTCAACTTACAACACTAAATACCGGGTTCCGATACCTGCAGTAGGAACAGTACAGATAGCTCTTTCATTAATTTATGCTTAATACAAAGTAACCAAACAAAACAGTTTTTTTGATTTTCCAATATAACAAATTGTTGTGTTCATTTCTATTTTAGTTGTTTTTAATTTTTTTAAATACAACAACCTATTGCGTTCAACGAATTTTTACTTATTTCCTATTTCATATTTGACTCTAGATCATAAACGTGTAACTTATCTATCCAATTTAATTAAACTCTTCTACACAAAATAAACAATAAGTTTAGAAACTTACTATGCTAAAAAATAGGCAGAGAACAGATAGTCCATTGTATAGCACTGTGCTCAGCAAAAATCAAATCAAACCAATTTTCACAAAATTAAATTATTTTATTTCAGCGAAACACAAGGGACAGGTAACAGAGAGATGTAAAAATTTAGCACTGAAACTATAAAACAAAATGTGTTTATTAAACTCTGATCGTATTCTCTTCTGTGGTATTGTTTTCGAAAGATAAATTTAAAAACTTTTAAAATGCCAACTAAAAACTCAGTGTGGGGATAAGAGACTGTTGAAAAGCTGGAAGAGTCCTTCGATTCTGATTGGTTAATAGCTATACTGAAGAGATGTGTGTTTGGACCGAAAATACAATTGTATTTTTTGCATAACTATTCATCCCTTTTAAGAACAAAAAAGACTTTCAGAGGCTCATTGTTCAAATTTGTTTGCTTCAAGATATAAGTAGTAAATTTGAAAATCTCGTCATTTTTTTAAAAAACTTGACAAAGTTTGATAGTTCATATAAATGACAAATCACCTTTCAAAGTTTGAAATTTTTTTCTAGCGTAATTTCATTTTGAATTTCTGTAAATGACATTATTTTCATTCCATTTTTTGTTAGGAACAGTTTCTTTAGGTGTTTTTTTTTACATATTAATCCAGTTTTTTATAGTTATTCATATTAAAAAAATCTAACATTTTTATTTTATTTTACAATATCAGTTGGTTTGTTGTTGTTTATTTCTAGTATGTTCTGAATCAGTGAACTTCCTACCTATCACAGGTCTGAGGTGCTGTTCTCGTTCGTAAAGCAAATAAGGGGGATGCTAAGCCTAACCCTTAAACTACCAATTTCTGTTTAGATAAAAGGAAATAAAACGCCTCTGTCCTTCGATGTGGGGAGACAGTTAAGATTTTCTTTGCAGAAAAAAAAAAGCGTGCTTTTATGAATTCGGGTTTCCTTTGTCTACTGATTTAGTAAATGCATAAACGTTTCCCAGGGAATTTCATCACATAGCAGTGAAGCCTGAATCGACATAAAGTCCATAATTTGAAACCTGGCATTGTGCTGCATTCTCTAGAAGACGATGGTCGCTCGGCTCGCTCCAGGATCGTTCAAGCTTGAAATCTATTACAGTAAATGTTCGAGGCGTGATCTGGAATTCTGTCCTTCCAACATCCCTTATACTCAACTTTTGTTTAACATTAAAAATTGGAAATGTTGTCGTATAAGCTCAGAAACATGTCATTCTAAAGAGCACAGTATAAGTCTCCTATGTCTCTCACGCAGCATGCCACTCTGGAACGTTTATTTTTAAGCACTCGGAAAGCTCAAATTCTGCAGATAAGAAAGTCACCATAAAAGACGGAAATATATTAGTGCTGTTATAGGTGCTGAACGCTCTGTTGTTAACGAGTTTTACTACTAGAGACAAATAACATATATCACCTACACGTCATTGAATTGTACTATGCACCACCTACACGTTGTCGTCGAACTGCGCGGTAATTTTTCTTGGGTTTCAGTTTAAAGATACAGACGTGGTCTAGAGGCTATTGTGTCAGATCTATCAATCCGAGTTTTCAGTTCACGTCTCGTTATTGCAAAATTTCGGAACAGTGGGTGCGTCATAAGAGGGACAGAAAAATTAAGTAATTAGATCAGACACGAAAAGTACAAGAGATGACTGCGAATACTGTTGACTAGCTGCTTTCTTTTTAATCTATCAGTTTAATATTAGGGACTATGCACAGATAACCTTGTCCATATTTGCGCAAAAACTCAGTAGAAGCAAACAATAATTGGTTTTTTTGTTTGATTTCTTTGATTTTATTACCTTGACATAAACTTTCGGAGAGATAAACACGAGACGATAGAGTTTCTCAAAACAAAACATACTTTCAGCATAAGTTTTTGGTTTTGGTTTATTTTGAATTTTGCTCAAAGCTATACGAGGACTATCTGCACTAGCCGTCCCTAATGTAGCAGTGTAAGACTAGGGGGAAGGCAGCTAGTCATCACCACCCACCGCCAGCGAATAGTGGGATTGACCGTTACATTATAACGTCCCAACGGCTTAAAGAGCGAGCATGTTTGGTGTGACGGGGATTCGAACCCGTTACCCTAGGATTACGAGTCGAGTGCCTTAACTACCTGGCCATGCTGGGCCACTCAACGTAAGTAGTAGTTAGTTAGAAAGCTTGTTGCCAACCACGCCGCCAGAGGGCAAGAAACATCCGAATTACAAACATACCTCTAAGTTTGCTGTGACAAGTTTCTACACTGATGTCTAAAAATTAAAGGACAAAATACGAGTACTAACATTGTGTCAGAACAGCTACCGATTACAAGAATCGTGTTGTGAGAAAATACGTTTTAAAATGCATTATGTGGACAGTATATAGTATAAATAATTGAAAATAAATGGAATTTGCAACCTAATCTGAATCTTAGTCGCATATGGGATAAAGGGCCATGTCAAAGGCCCTTAGTGTTCATGTTTATTTGTTCCTAATTTTAAGTTCTGACTGTCACTCTTCTAAGAGCACGTTTGCTAAGAAAGCACTTATTGAAATACTTTATTTAAAATAATTTTAAAAACAAATAATACAAATTATGAACCCTCTCTTCGAGCATTCTTACCCTAGAGGCCGTGGAGGTGTTATAATCTGCAGTCAATTCCACTATTTATTGGTAAAAAGTAATTCAAAAATTAGCGGTGGATGATGTTGACTGGCTACCTTCCCCCCAGTCTATCACTTCTAAATTAGGGGCGGCTAGTGCAAATAACATTCGCGTAGCTTTACGCAAAATTCAAAACAAGTTAAACCAAAACAAGCCCTTAAATCAACTGCATCTACCACATTCGAAGGCAGCCCATAGCAAGGACAAATCATCCTGTTAAAAACATGAAGCAAAGCTGTCTTAATTGAAGATGTCTCCGATCCTGTGTACTCTAGTCTTACCATTTTCAGCATTAAATAAGAAAGAAAAATTGATTAATTAACACTAGCAATTCCTTAACAATATTAAAAACCTCAATCACATACCCTCTAACTCTTTTTTGTTAAAGAAAAACATATAATGAAAATCAAAAATCAAAATGTGAGTATTCGAATTTGCAGTTTCAGAATGAAAAGTTACGTCACCTAAGAAACTAAGATTTCGTATCAAGCACAAGACATAAATCTTCGTATTGTTAAGATAGTTTTAACCAACAAAAATAACCCTCTTTACCATTTTATAATTATTATAATCATATTCCAACAATAAAGAGTCTTTAATGAAAAAATTGTAGGTTATAAACATCAAATAACATTTCCCTAATTTGTACATTTGAATATTCCATTCACTGATGTCAAGAAAACCCACTTCTAGAGAAAAAAAATATATATATATATATGTGGTCAGCTTCCGGTCAGTTACCTCTTCCTTTCTTTGTGAACCTGACGATGACCGAAGAATATCGAAACGTTGTGGAGGACGTGCTTAGATGTTTGAATATATAAGTTTATCTTATTTATTTTATTATTATTGTTTATTATATTATTTTTAAAATAAGTGTAAAGGTTTATCTTTGGCTTGAGTTGTTGAATTAGTAAGACTTCTTTAATTTTGCGTTTGTTTATGTTTGTTTCTTTATTTAGTATTTGGGCGTTTTCTATGGGTATGTTGTGTTTATTTCATTTCCAGTGTTCGAGAACGTGTGAAGATGAATTTTTATGTTCTTTGAATCTGGTTTCCATTTTACTACTTGTTCCTCCAACATAGAAGTCGTGGCAGTTATCACATTGTATTTTATAAATAATGTTGGTGTGGTCTTTGTCAGTGTAGCTTTCACATAGTATAGAACTCAGTTTTGTGCCTGGTTTTTGAATAAATTTGGTATTAACTGGAATGTCATATTTTGTTACTAGTTTTTGCCAGATGTTGGCTATTTGTCTGCTGATGTCGGGAATATATGGTATGTAGCAGTATATGGTTTCGAAATTTTTTGATTCGTGAGATATATTTACTTTTGTTGGTTGATTTTGCTTTCTGTCTAGGTGTGTGCGTGTAAAGTTTTCTACGGTTTGTGGAGGAATCTTACTGATAATGATGAAGTATTGTTTTATTTTATTTAATACATCGTTAATTTTATCTGGTGAGCACAGTTCTATGGTTGTGTTTATTTGGTTTCTTAGTATGTTGAGTTTTTGTTTTGTTTCATGTGCTGAGTCCCAAGGAATGTGTAGTCCAGTATGGGTGATTTTTCGGTGGATTTCTGTTTTAAATTGTGTATCGGTTCTTGTAATTTTGAGGTTAAGAAAACATATTTGATTGCTTTCTTCCTGTTCACATGTGAAATTAATGTTGGGATGTATAGAGTTAATGTGATTGAAACAAGTAAGTGTGTGTTCTGTAGATCTGAATCCTGCAACCTTGTCATCTACATATTTGTCTGTACCAGTATAGTGGTGGATGTAATGCTGTGTTAATTGCTTGTGTTTCAATTTGTGTCATAAAAGTATTGACCAGAGCTGGTGATACTGCCTTGCCCATGCATAGGCCATTTGTTTGTATATAGATGTGGTTGTTGAACATGAAGTTTGTCTTCATCGTGGTGAATTCTATGAGGGTTGCTAATTGGTTGTTGGGAATGTCTATAGATAAATAATAAATAATATAAAATTATATATTCAAACATCTAAGCACACCCTCTACATTCCAACACTCAGTTACACAACCCCTTTCAAACATGTGATTAGCCTCCGGTCAGTTACCTCTTCCTTTCTTTGTGAACCTTACGATGACCGAAGAAGGTCGAAACGTTGTTCGCTCCTCTACTTAAAAAATTTTCTCAACGCAAACGAGCCGTTTTTACATATATATGAATATTCCATTGTTGCCTTGACTGACAGATGACCAAAATTAGTCCACCAGTGATAAAGTTATATTTCTATGTCAGCATAAGCTTAATATAAAAAAGTATATTTCTATAACTACTGACAGACATTTTGAAATTGTAAGTTTTGACGCGATTCAATGTCACGAAAATTCGGCTAGAAATTTTCAAAGAAAATACAGTCATATTTTCACAGCTAACTCCTACCTCACTTCCGCTAACGGTTTTCTGGGGCGTGCGTGACATTTCCAGTTAGTTACTAACTTCTGATTTCGAGACTATTCCACTGTGACGTAAGCAGTCACGTAACACAAAATGAAACCAATACTATAGCGTTTTTCTTTGCTTAAGACTTATCTAATTTATCTTACGCCTTTTCTAGGTTAATCCAAACTTGGTATTTCTAGTTGGTTACCAACTTATAATTTCGACACCATTCAATTCCGTGTCACACACACATGAAACAAAAAAGAAATGGATCTTAGTTCTCTGATTCTAGAGGAAAAAAACATACGAAAGACTACAGAAGTGTATTATAACCATAATAAATATGGTAATAGTATCCTAGTTATTTCAGATCCGTATTATTATAAACATTATGAAAGCAATTTACGTCACTAATAAGCGAACACGAATGCTGTAAGTCTTGACTTATATATTCGAGGACTGAATAAACAGAACATGGGGTTAGAATTTATAGACAAGGAGACTGAAATAGGAAAGTAAAATAGTCTTCAAAGTTTAAAGTGTGCGTAAAGAAAGCGACCAGATTCATTTTATTTCGTTTATGATTATTAAGTTTCAACGTTTGCCAAATACTTGGAAAAGAATTAAAAACTCCACTTAGAAACTTGTCTTTTTATTTGGTAACAATCGGAATAAAAGAATACTATATGAAATTATAACAAGCTATGAATAAAATGATGTACTTTCTTCACTAGGGAGAAAAGTTTGATTTCAAAATTCTTCACGTTTGGTGTGAAATGCTAGGAATTGTGAATAGTAGTAAATTGCAACCTTACAAGAAGTATTTTTATTGATTGTTAATTAAATTATCCTATAATAATGTACCACGCTGTCTTAAAATTGTGAAATGTAGTAAAGTATTTTCTGATAGCTGTTCTTATTGGTTGTTAATTGGGTTCTCCTATAATACTTTACCAGGGTGTCTTAGGATTGCGAAATTTAGTAATGAACTATCTTATAAGTGTTCTTATTGGTTGTTAATTAGGTTCTCCTATAACACTGTACCAGGCTGTTTTAGAATTGTTAATTGTTGTTGAAATTTGTCTTGTAAGTGTTGTTATTGGTTGTTAAATAGTTTCTCCTATAATATTGTACCAAGTTGTTTTAGAATTGTGAAATTTAATAAGGTAGTATCTTATAGTTGTTCTTATTGGTTGTTAATTAAATTATCCTACAATACTGTACCACGTTGTCTTAAAATTGTGAAATGTGGTAAAGTATTATCTGATAGGTGTGTTATTGGTTGTTAATTAGGTTCTCCTATAATACTGTACCAGGCTGTTTTAGAATTGTGAAATGTAGTTGAGTATTGTTTTATAAGTGTTCTTATTGGTTGTTAATTAGCTTCTCCTATAATACTGTACCAGGCCGTTTTAGAATTGTGATGTGTAGTAATGTACTATCTAATGTGTTCTTATTGGTTGTTAAGTAGGTTCTCCTACAATACTGTACCAAGTTCTCTTAGGATTGTGGTTTGGTTTGTTATGAATTTCGCGCAAAGCGACATCAAGGTTGTCTGTTCTACCCTTTCGTAATTTAGCAGTGAATGACTAGAGGAAAGGCAGTTAGTCCTCATTACTTACCGCCAACTCTTAGGCTACTCTTTAAGCGCTGAATAGTGGAATTGACCGTCACTTTATACTGTCCCCACTGCTGAAAGGAAGATTCTGCGTGGTGAGGCGGAGATTCGAACCCTAAATCTGTGTATAAAAAAAGTAGGAAATTTTTTTTGTATTCCAGAAAATGTTCCATTTTTGCGTGAAGTTTCTTAGAAATGACTTTTAAAATGTGTTTCTGTAAATTAGTCATTCTAGTACGACAGCACACGCTAGAAGATTCACTGTTGCTGATACAATACAACCAAAACTTAATGTGCAAGAAATATTATGTGGTATTGTTTAAAATCTAACGCGAATCACCAGCATTGAAATTCACATCCTCCAGAAGGCCAATTGAAACCTGTATGCTTGTAATAATATATCAGACCACTAATTACCAAAATAAGAGAAATATTCGTTTTCGCTTAAATACTATATCATCTGTATTTGAACCATCGTTCGTTACTTTATCTTTTGTATTATTTTCGCCAAACATACTGAAATACTTAAATGTCCTCATGTAGCTGTGATGTAACAAGTCCTTTAATTTAATATAGTAATGGACTAGAATTTCTTAAAGACGTTGTTTTACATTCGACACTGCAAATCAAGCGACGCAAGTGAAAATAAGAATGCCCTCTTAGGTTAGGCCTACTATCACTACCCTCCAAACAAACTAACAGTGACGTGGCGCGGATATGGTCGTATACACTCAGTGAACAAAAAGAAACACTATTCGTGTACCCTGATTTACTAACTCACACACACAACATGATATTGTCACAGTTTTACAAACTTTAAGAAAATTTGTACATAATAAGTACACATCGAAACAACCATTTGAACGATACGAGGATTTGAACTGGCCAGTTTTGAGTTATGAAACTCCGCGATATTTCGAACGAAAAGCTTGACGAGTATGAAAAGTTTTATTGTACAGCGTCACTAACAAACAGGTATGGCTATTTCTTTATTTGGAACAGTGCATAGAGAAAACTATGTAACGCAGAGACAAAAATTTTGTAAAATGCACGAATAAAACATCGTGAGAAGTGTGTTCCAGTGGCTTGTCTTCAATTAATTCCAAATTATATAATTATTAAGATTCATTTAACTTGATTAGTTTCCAGTGACTAGAGTTTTACGTATTTAGTTGAGAAGAAATTCCACTTTTCGATATTTGAATCACAGATTCGAGACAAGCATTCAAGTAATTTCGAAAAAAAATTGTGAATTATCTTTTTTTCCCCCTCCAACGTAAAATTATGTTAACAATCTCAGTCACCGTTTATGATGTTGGCACACTAGACAAAGGAACACACATAGGGGGCGCCCGGGATTGAACCAGGGACCTCTCGATCTGCAGTCGAATGCTCTACCACTGAGCTACACCCCCTCGATTATTTATTTCTAACAGTTAAGATAAAGTACATGAATTTGAAACCATATTCTTGAGATTTTTTTCCTTGGTAGTGATGAACGTTTGAAATTATTTCAAGTGGTACCTATGAAGGAAGTTCCTTGAAAGTTCTTACAGAGATGACATTCAACTGAACAAGTAGGCTTATCATAATGTTTAGTACATAACATAACATGCAAATGTTACATGATTTACTTGACACTTAATATTTATTGGTCTCAGGAAGATATCATACTGTGACTCTTTGTTTTCGCGTTTGTAATACTTTCGACCTATGAGTATAAAGTCCAATGCCACCTGATTTGTTGACATACGTATATATAATAACAAGTAATCAACAGAAACTGAATTAAACGAAATCACGTGACGGTGTTTCGATTATCTCTATTCGTACATTTGGGAAGGAGAGGCCACGGGTTTTTAGGAAGTGCCATCAAACATTTTATTTTGTATATGGTGTCAGAGGCCAGAAATTTAGGGGACTCCACTTGCAATCTGATAGTTGCGGAATCGAATCTCCGTCACACCCAAAATAGTCGCCCTTTCATATATATGTAAAAACGGCTCGTTTTGGTTTAGAAAAATTTTTACGTAGAGGAGCGAACAACGTTTCGATATTCTTCTGTCATCGTCAGGTTCACAAAGAAAGGAAGAGGTAACTGACCGGAAACTGACCACATGTTTGAAAGGGGTTGTGCAACTGAGTGTCGGAATGTAGAGGACGTGCTCAGATGTTTGAATATATAAGTTTATCTTATTTATTTTATTATTATTGTTTATTATATTATTTTTAAAATAAGTGTAAAGGTTTTACTTTGTATTGGTTTATCTTGGGCTTGAGTTGTTGAATTAGTAAGACTTCTTTAATTTTGCGTTTGTTTATGTTTGTTTCTTTATTTAGTATTTGGGCGTTTTCTATGGGTATGTTGTGTTTATTTCATTTCCAGTGTTCGAGAACGTGTGAAGATGAATTTTTTATGTTCTTTGAATCTGGTTTCCATTTTACTACTTGTTCCTCCAACATAGAAGTCGTGGCAGTTATCACATTGTATTTTATAAATAATGTTGGTGTGGTCTTTGTCAGTGTAGCTTTCACATAGTATAGAACTCAGTTTTGTGCCTGGTTTTTGAATAAATTTGGTATTAACTGGAATGTCATATTTTGTTACTAGTTTTTTGCCAGATGTTGGCTATTTGTCTGCTGATGTCGGGAATATATGGTATGTAGCAGTATATGGTTTCGAAATTTTTTGATTCGTGAGATATATTTACTTTTGTTGGTTGATTTTGCTTTCTGTCTAGGTGTGTGCGTGTAAAGTTTTCTACGGTTTGTGGAGGAATCTTACTGATAATGATGAAGTATTGTTTTATTTTATTTAATACATCGTTAATTTTATCTGGTGAGCACAGTTCTATGGTTGTGTTTATTTGGTTTCTTAGTATGTTGAGTTTTTGTTTTGTTTCATGTGCTGAGTCCCAAGGAATGTGTAGTCCAGTATGGGTGATTTTTCGGTGGATTTCTCTTTTAAATTGTGTATCGGTTCTTGTAATTTTGAGGTTAAGAAAACATATTTGATTGCTTTCTTCCTGTTCACATGTGAAATTAATGTTGGGATGTATAGAGTTAATGTGATTGAAACAAGTAAGTGTGTGTTCTGTAGATCTGAATCCTGCAACCTTGTCATCTACATATTTGTCTGTACCAGTATAGTGGTGGATGTAATGCTGTGTTAATTGCTTGTGTTTCAATTTGTGTCATAAAAGTATTGACCAGAGCTGGTGATACTGCCTTGCCCATGCATAGGCCATTTGTTTGTATATAGATGTGGTTGTTGAACATGAAGTTTGTCTTCATCGTGGTGAATTCTATGAGGGTTGCTAATTGGTTGTTGGGAATGTCTATAGATAAATAATAAATAATATAAAATTATATATTCAAACATCTAAGCACACCCTCTACATTCCAACACTCAGTTACACAACCCCTTTCAAACATGTGATTAGCCTCCGGTCAGTTACCTCTTCCTTTCTTTGTGAACCTTACGATGACCGAAGAAGGTCGAAACGTTGTTCGCTCCTCTACTTAAAAAATTTTCTCAACGCAAACGAGCCGTTTTACATATATATGAATATTCCATTGTTGCCTTGACTGACAGATGACCAAAATTAGTCCACCAGTGATAAAGTTATATTTCTATGTCAGCATAAGCTTAATATAAAAGTATATTTCTATAACTACTGACAGACATTTTGAAACTGTAAGTTTTGACGCGATTCAATGTCACGAAAATTCGGCTAGAAATTTTCAAAGAAAATACAGTCATATTTTCACAGCTAACTCCTACCTCACTTCCGCTAACGGTTTTCTGGGGCGTGCGTGACATTTCCAGTTAGTTACTAACTTCTGATTTCGAGACTATTCCACTGTGACGTAAGCAGTCACGTAACACAAAATGAAACCAATACTATAGCGTTTTTCTTTGCTTAAGACTTATCTAATTTATCTTACGCCTTTTCTAGGTTAATCCAAACTTGGTATTTCTAGTTGGTTACCAACTTATAATTTCGAGACCATTCAATTCCGTGTCACACACACATGAAACAAAAAAGAAATGGATCTTAGTTCTCTGAATCTAGAGGAAAAAAATATACGAAAGACTACAGAAGTGTATTATAACCATAATAAATATGGTAATAGTATCCTAGTTATTTCAGATCCGTATTATTATAAACATTATGAAAGCAATTTACGTCACTAATAGTCGAACACGAATGCTGTAAGTCTTGACTTATATATTCGAGGACTGAATAAACAGAACATGGGGTTAGAATTTATAGACAAGGAGACTGAAATAGGAAAGTAAAATAGTCTTCAAAGTTTAAAGTGTGCGTAAAGAAAGCGACCAGATTCATTTTATTTCGTTTATGATTATTAAGTTTCAACGTTTGCCAAATACTTGGAAAAGAATTAAAACTCCACTTAGAAACTTGTCTTTTATTTGGTAACAATCGGAATAAAAGAATACTATATGAAATTATAACAAGCTATGAATAAAATGATGTACTTTCTTCACTAGGGAGAAAAGTTTGATTTCAAAATTCTTCACGTTTGGTGTGAAATGCTAGGAATTGTGAAAAGTAGTAAATTGCAACCTTAGAAGAAGTATTTTTATTGATTGTTAATTAAATTATCCTATAATAATGTACCACGCTGTCTTAAAATTGTGAAATGTAGTAAAGTATTATCTGATAGCTGTTCTTATTGGTTGTTAATTGGGTTCTCCTATAATACTTTACCAGGGTGTCTTAGGATTGCGAAATTTAGTAATGAACTATCTTATAAGTGTTCTTATTGGTTGTTAATTAGGTTCTCCTATAACACTGTACCAGGCTGTTTTAGAATTGTTAATTGTTGTTGAAATTTGTCTTGTAAGTGTTGTTATTGGTTGTTAAATAGTTTCTCCTATAATATTGTACCAAGTTGTTTTAGAATTGTGAAATTTAATAAGGTAGTATCTTATAGTTGTTCTTATTGGTTGTTAATTAAATTATCCTACAATACTGTACCACGTTGTCTTAAAATTGTGAAATGTGGTAAAGTATTATCTGATAGGTGTGTTATTGGTTGTTAATTAGGTTCTCCTATAATACTGTACCAGGCTGTTTTAGAATTGTGAAATGTAGTTGAGTATTGTTTTATAAGTGTTCTTATTGGTTGTTAATTAGGTTCTCCTATAATACTGTACCAGGCTGTTTTAGAATTGTGATGTGTAGTAATGTACTATCTTATGTGTTCTTATTGGTTGTTAAGTAGGTTCTCCTACAATACTGTACCAAGCTCTCTTAGGATTGTGGTTTGGTTTGTTATGAATTTCGCGCAAAGCGACATCAAGGTTGTCTGTTCTACCCTTTCGTAATTTAGCAGTGAATGACTAGAGGAAAGGCAGTTAGTCCTCACTACTTACCGCCAACTCTTAGGCTACTCTTTAAGCGCTGAATAGTGGAATTGACCGTCACTTTACACTATCCCCACTGCTGAAAGGAAGATTCTGCGTGGTGAGGCGGAGATTCGAACCCTAAATCTGTGTATAAAAAAGTAGGAAATTTTTTTTGTATTCCAGAAAATGTTCCATTTTTGCGTGAAGTTTCTTAGAAATGACTTTTAAAATGTGTTTCTGTAAATTAGTCATTCTAGTACGACAGCACACGCTAGAAGATTCACTGTTGCTGATACAATACAACCAAAACTTAATGTGCAAGAAATATTATGTGGTATTGTTTAAAATCTAACGCGAATCACCAGCATTGAAATTCACATCCTCCAGAAGGCCAATTGAAACCTGTATGCTTGTAATAATATATCAGACCACTAATTACCAAAATAAGAGAAATATTCGTTTTCGCTTAAATACTATATCATCTGTATTTGAACCATCGTTCGTTACTTTATCTTTTGTATTATTTTCGCCAAACATACTGAAATACTTAAATGTCCTCATGTAGCTGTGATGTAACAAGTCCCTTTAATTTAATATAGTAATGGACTAGAATTTCTTAAAGACGTTGTTTTACATTCGACACTGCAAATCAAGCGACGCAAGTGAAAATAAGAATGCCCTCTTAGGTTAGGCCTACTATCACTACCCTCCAAACAAACTAACAGTGACGTGGCGCGGATATGGTCGTATACACTCAGTGAACAAAAAGAAACACCATTCGTGTACCCTGATTTACTAACTCACACACACAACATGATATTGTCACAGTTTTACAAACTTTAAGAAAATTTGTACATAATAAGTACACATCGAAACAACCATTTGAACGATACGAGGATTTGAACTGGCCAGTTTTGAGTTATGAAACTCCGCGATATTTCGAACGAAAAGCTTAACGAGTATGAAAAGTTTTATTGTACAGCGTCACTAACAGACAGGTATGGCTATTTCTTTATTTGGAACAGTGCATAGATAAAACTATGTAACGCAGAGACAAAAATTTTGTAAAATGCACGAATAAAACATCGTGAGAAGTGTGTTCCAGTGGCTTGTCTTCAATTAATTCCAAATTATATAATTATTAAGATTCATTTAACTTGATTAGTTTCCAGTGACTAGAGTTTTACGTATTTAGTTGAGAAGAAATTCCACTTTTCGATATTTGAATCACAGATTCGAGACAAGCATTCAAGTAATTTCGAAAAAAAATTGTGAATTATCTTTTTTCCCCTCCAACGTAAAATTATGTTAACAATCTCAGTCACCGTTTATGATGTTGGCACACTAGACAAATGAACACACATAGGGGCGCCGGGATTGAACCAGGGACCTCTCGATCTGCAGTCGAATGCTCTACCACTGAGCTACACCCCCTCGATTATTTATTTCTAACAGTTAAGATAAAGTACATGAATTTGAAACCATATTCTTGAGATTTTTTTCCTTGGTAGTGATGAACGTTTGAAATTATTTCAAGTGGTACCTATGAAGGAAGTTCCTTGAAAGTTCTTACAGAGATGACATTCAACTGAACAAGTAGGCTTATCATAATGTTTAGTACATAACATAACATGCAAATGTTACATGATTTACTTGACACTTAATATTTATTGGTCTCAGGAAGATATCATACTGTGACTCTTTGTTTTCGCGTTTGTAATACTTTCGACCTATGAGTATAAAGTCCAATGCCACCTGATTTGTTGACATACGTATATATAATAACAAGTAATCAACAGAAACTGAATTAAACGAAATCACGTGACGGTGTTTCGATTATCTCTATTCGTACATTTGGGAAGGAGAGGCCACGGGTTTTTAGGAAGTGCCATCAAACATTTTATTTTGTATATGGTGTCAGAGGCCAGAAATTTAGGGGACTCCACTTGCAATCTGATAGTTGCGGAATCGAATCTCCGTCACACCCAAAATAGTCGCCCTTTCATATATATGTAAAAACGGCTCGTTTTGGTTTAGAAAAATTTTTACGTAGAGGAGCGAACAACGTTTCGATATTCTTCTGTCATCGTCAGGTTCACAAAGAAAGGAAGAGGTAACTGACCGGAAACTGACCACATGTTTGAAAGGGGTTGTGCAACTGAGTGTCGGAATGTAGAGGACGTGCTCAGATGTTTGAATATATAAGTTTATCTTATTTATTTTATTATTATTGTTTATTATATTATTTTTAAAATAAGTGTAAAGGTTTTACTTTGTATTGGTTTATCTTGGGCTTGAGTTGTTGAATTAGTAAGACTTCTTTAATTTTGCGTTTGTTTATGTTTGTTTCTTTATTTAGTATTTGGGCGTTTTCTATGGGTATGTTGTGTTTATTTCATTTCCAGTGTTCGAGAACGTGTGAAGATGAATTTTTATGTTCTTTGAATCTGGTTTCCATTTTACTACTTGTTCCTCCAACATAGAAGTCGTGGCAGTTATCACATTGTATTTTATAAATAATGTTGGTGTGGTCTTTGTCAGTGTAGCTTTCACATAGTATAGAACTCAGTTTTGTGCCTGGTTTTTGAATAAATTTGGTATTAACTGGAATGTCATATTTTGTTACTAGTTTTTGCCAGATGTTGGCTATTTGTCTGCTGATGTCGGGAATATATGGTATGTAGCAGTATATGGTTTCGAAATTTTTTGATTCGTGAGATATATTTACTTTTGTTGGTTGATTTTGCTTTCTGTCTAGGTGTGTGCGTGTAAAGTTTTCTACGGTTTGTGGAGGAATCTTATTGATAATGATGAAGTATTGTTTTATTTTATTTAATACATCGTTAATTTTATCTGGTGAGCACAGTTCTATGGTTGTGTTTATTTGGTTTCTTAGTATGTTGAGTTTTTGTTTTGTTTCATGTGCTGAGTCCCAAGGAATGTGTAGTCCAGTATGGGTGATTTTTCGGTGGATTTCTCTTTTAAATTGTGTATCGGTTCTTGTAATTTTGAGGTTAAGAAAACATATTTGATTGCTTTCTTCCTGTTCACATGTGAAATTAATGTTGGGATGTATAGAGTTAATGTGATTGAAACAAGTAAGTGTGTGTTCTGTAGATCTGAATCCTGCAACCTTGTCATCTACATATTTGTCTGTACCAGTATAGTGGTGGATGTAATGCTGTGTTAATTGCTTGTGTTTCAATTTGTGTCATAAAAGTATTGACCAGAGCTGGTGATACTGCCTTGCCCATGCATAGGCCATTTGTTTGTATATAGATGTGGTTGTTGAACATGAAGTTTGTCTTCATCGTGGTGAATTCTATGAGGGTTGCTAATTGGTTGTTGGGAATGTCTATAGATAAATAATAAATAATATAAAATTATATATTCAAACATCTAAGCACACCCTCTACATTCCAACACTCAGTTACACAACCCCTTTCAAACATGTGATTAGCCTCCGGTCAGTTACCTCTTCCTTTCTTTGTGAACCTTACGATGACCGAAGAAGGTCGAAACGTTGTTCGCTCCTCTACTTAAAAAATTTTCTCAACGCAAACGAGCCGTTTTACATATATATGAATATTCCATTGTTGCCTTGACTGACAGATGACCAAAATTAGTCCACCAGTGATAAAGTTATATTTCTATGTCAGCATAAGCTTAATATAAAAGTATATTTCTATAACTACTGACAGACATTTTGAAACTGTAAGTTTTGACGCGATTCAATGTCACGAAAATTCGGCTAGAAATTTTCAAAGAAAATACAGTCATATTTTCACAGCTAACTCCTACCTCACTTCCGCTAACGGTTTTCTGGGGCGTGCGTGACATTTCCAGTTAGTTACTAACTTCTGATTTCGAGACTATTCCACTGTGACGTAAGCAGTCACGTAACACAAAATGAAACCAATACTATAGCGTTTTTCTTTGCTTAAGACTTATCTAATTTATCTTACGCCTTTTCTAGGTTAATCCAAACTTGGTATTTCTAGTTGGTTACCAACTTATAATTTCGAGACCATTCAATTCCGTGTCACACACACATGAAACAAAAAAGAAATGGATCTTAGTTCTCTGAATCTAGAGGAAAAAATATACGAAAGACTACAGAAGTGTATTATAACCATAATAAATATGGTAATAGTATCCTAGTTATTTCAGATCCGTATTATTATAAACATTATGAAAGCAATTTACGTCACTAATAGTCGAACACGAATGCTGTAAGTCTTGACTTATATATTCGAGGACTGAATAAACAGAACATGGGGTTAGAATTTATAGACAAGGAGACTGAAATAGGAAAGTAAAATAGTCTTCAAAGTTTAAAGTGTGCGTAAAGAAAGCGACCAGATTCATTTTATTTCGTTTATGATTATTAAGTTTCAACGTTTGCCAAATACTTGGAAAAGAATTAAAAACTCCACTTAGAAACTTGTCTTTTTATTTGGTAACAATCGGAATAAAAGAATACTATATGAAATTATAACAAGCTATGAATAAAATGATGTACTTTCTTCACTAGGGGAGAAAAGTTTGATTTCAAAATTCTTCACGTTTGGTGTGAAATGCTAGGAATTGTGAAAAGTAGTAAATTGCAACCTTAGAAGAAGTATTTTTATTGATTGTTAATTAAATTATCCTATAATAATGTACCACGCTGTCTTAAAATTGTGAAATGTAGTAAAGTATTATCTGATAGCTGTTCTTATTGGTTGTTAATTGGGTTCTCCTATAATACTTTACCAGGGTGTCTTAGGATTGCGAAATTTAGTAATGAACTATCTTATAAGTGTTCTTATTGGTTGTTAATTAGGTTCTCCTATAACACTGTACCAGGCTGTTTTAGAATTGTTAATTGTTGTTGAAATTTGTCTTGTAAGTGTTGTTATTGGTTGTTAAATAGTTTCTCCTATAATATTGTACCAAGTTGTTTTAGAATTGTGAAATTTAATAAGGTAGTATCTTATAGTTGTTCTTATTGGTTGTTAATTAAATTATCCTACAATACTGTACCACGTTGTCTTAAAATTGTGAAATGTGGTAAAGTATTATCTGATAGGTGTGTTATTGGTTGTTAATTAGGTTCTCCTATAATACTGTACCAGGCTGTTTTAGAATTGTGAAATGTAGTTGAGTATTGTTTTATAAGTGTTCTTATTGGTTGTTAATTAGCTTTTCCTATAATACTGTACCAGGCCGTTTTAGAATTGTGATGTGTAGTAATGTACTATCTAATGTGTTCTTATTGGTTGTTAAGTAGGTTCTCCTACAATACTGTACCAAGTTCTCTTAGGATTGTGGTTTGGTTTGTTATGAATTTCGCGCAAAGCGACATCAAGGTTGTCTGTTCTACCCTTTCGTAATTTAGCAGTGAATGACTAGAGGAAAGGCAGTTAGTCCTCACTACTTACCGCCAACTCTTAGGCTACTCTTTAAGCGCTGAATAGTGGAATTGACCGTCACTTTATACTGTCCCCTCTGCTGAAAGGAAGATTCTGCGTGGTGAGGCGGAGATTCGAACCCTAAATCTGTGTATAAAAAAAGTAGGAAACTTTTTTGTATTCCAGAAAATGTTCCATTTTTGCGTGAAGTTCCTTAGAAATGACTTTTAAAATGTGTTTCTGTAAATTAGTCATTCTAGTACGACAGCACACGCTAGAAGATTCACTGTTGCTGATACAATACAACCAAAACTTAATGTGCAAGAAATATTATGTGGTATTGTTTAAAATCTAACGCGAATCACCAGCATTGAAATTCACATCCTCCAGAAGGCCAATTGAAACCTGTATGCTTGTAATAATATATCAGACCACTAATTACCAAAATAAGAGAAATATTCGTTTTCGCTTAAATACTATATCATCTGTATTTGAACCATCGTTCGTTACTTTATCTTTTGTATTATTTTCGCCAAACATACTGAAATACTTAAATGTCCTCATGTAGCTGTGATGTAACAAGTCCCTTTAATTTAATATAGTAATGGACTAGAATTTCTTAAAGACGTTGTTTTACATTCGACACTGCAAATCAAGCGACGCAAGTGAAAATAAGAATGCCCTCTTAGGTTAGGCCTACTATCACTACCCTCCAAACAATCTAACAGTGACGTGGCGCGGATATGGTCGTATACACTCAGTGAACAAAAAGAAACACTATTCGTGTACCCTGATTTACTAACTCACACACACAACATGATATTGTCACAGTTTTACAAACTTTAAGAAAATTTGTACATAATAAGTACACATCGAAACAACCATTTGAACGATACGAGGATTTGAACTGGCCAGTTTTGAGTTATGAAACTCCGCGATATTTCGAACGAAAAGCTTAACGAGTATGAAAAGTTTTATTGTACAGCGTCACTAACAGACAGGTATGGCTATTTCTTTATTTGGAACAGTGCATAGATAAAACTATGTAACGCAGAGACAAAAATTTTGTAAAATGCACGAATAAAACATCGTGAGAAGTGTGTTCCAGTGGCTTGTCTTCAATTAATTCCAAATTATATAATTATTAAGATTCATTTAACTTGATTAGTTTCCAGTGACTAGAGTTTTACGTATTTAGTTGAGAAGAAATTCCACTTTTCGATATTTGAATCACAGATTCGAGACAAGCATTCAAGTAATTTCGAAAAAAAATTGTGAATTATCTTTTTTCCCCTCCAACGTAAAATTATGTTAACAATCTCAGTCACCGTTTATGATGTTGGCACACTAGACAAATGAACACACATAGGGGCGCCGGGATTGAACCAGGGACCTCTCGATCTGCAGTCGAATGCTCTACCACTGAGCTACACCCCCTCGATTATTTATTTCTAACAGTTAAGATAAAGTACATGAATTTGAAACCATATTCTTGAGATTTTTTTCCTTGGTAGTGATGAACGTTTGAAATTATTTCAAGTGGTACCTATGAAGGAAGTTCCTTGAAAGTTCTTACAGAGATGACATTCAACTGAACAAGTAGGCTTATCATAATGTTTAGTACATAACATAACATGCAAATGTTACATGATTTACTTGACACTTAATATTTATTGGTCTCAGGAAGATATCATACTGTGACTCTTTGTTTTCGCGTTTGTAATACTTTCGACCTATGAGTATAAAGTCCAATGCCACCTGATTTGTTGACATACGTATATATAATAACAAGTAATCAACAGAAACTGAATTAAACGAAATCACGTGACGGTGTTTCGATTATCTCTATTCGTACATTTGGGAAGGAGAGGCCACGGGTTTTTAGGAAGTGCCATCAAACATTTTATTTTGTATATGGTGTCAGAGGCCAGAAATTTAGGGGACTCCACTTGCAATCTGATAGTTGCGGAATCGAATCTCCGTCACACCCAAAATAGTCGCCCTTTCATATATATGTAAAAACGGCTCGTTTTGGTTTAGAAAAATTTTTACGTAGAGGAGCGAACAACGTTTCGATATTCTTCTGTCATCGTCAGGTTCACAAAGAAAGGAAGAGGTAACTGACCGGAAACTGACCACATGTTTGAAAGGGGTTGTGCAACTGAGTGTCGGAATGTAGAGGACGTGCTCAGATGTTTGAATATATAAGTTTATCTTATTTATTTTATTATTATTGTTTATTATATTATTTTTAAAATAAGTGTAAAGGTTTTACTTTGTATTGGTTTATCTTGGGCTTGAGTTGTTGAATTAGTAAGACTTCTTTAATTTTGCGTTTGTTTATGTTTGTTTCTTTATTTAGTATTTGGGCGTTTTCTATGGGTAAGTTGTGTTTATTTCATTTCCAGTGTTCGAGAACGTGTGAAGATGAATTTTTATGTTCTTTGAATCTGGTTTCCATTTTACTACTTGTTCCTCCAACATAGAAGTCGTGGCAGTTATCACATTGTATTTTATAAATAATGTTGGTGTGGTCTTTGTCAGTGTAGCTTTCACATAGTATAGAACTCAGTTTTGTGCCTGGTTTTTGAATAAATTTGGTATTAACTGGAATGTCATATTTTGTTACTAGTTTTGCCAGATGTTGGCTATTTGTCTGCTGATGTCGGGAATATATGGTATGTAGCAGTATATGGTTTCGAAATTTTTGATTCGTGAGATATATTTACTTTTGTTGGTTGATTTTGCTTTCTGTCTAGGTGTGTGCGTGTAAAGTTTTCTACGGTTTGTGGAGGAATCTTATTGATGTTGATGAAGTATTGTTTTATTTTAGTTAATTCATCGTTAATTTTATCTGGTGAGCACAGTTCTATGGTTGTGTTTATTTGGTTTCTTAGTATGTTGAGTTTTGTTTTGTTTCATGTGCTGAGTCCCAAGGAATGTGTAGTCCAGTATGGGTGATTTTTCGGTGGATTTCTCTTTTAAATTGTGTATCGGTTCTTGTAATTTTGAGGTTAAGAAAACATATTTGATTGCTTTCTTCCTGTTCACATGTGAAATTAATGTTGGGATGTATAGAGTTAATGTGATTGAAACAAGTAAGTGTGTGTTCTGTAGCTCTGAATCCTGCAACCTTGTCATCTACATATTTGTCTGTACCAGTATAGTGGTGGATGTAATGCTGTGTTAATTGCTTGTGTTTCAATTTGTGTCATAAAAGTATTGACCAGAGCTGGTGATACTGCCTTGCCCATGCATAGGCCATTTGTTTGTATATAGATGTGGTTGTTGAACATGAAGTTTGTCTTCATCGTGGTGAATTCTATGAGGGTTGCTAATTGGTTGTTGGGAATGTCTATAGATAAATAATAAATAATATAAAATTATATATTCAAACATCTAAGCACACCCTCTACATTCCAACACTCAGTTACACAACCCCTTTCAAACATGTGATTAGCCTCCGGTCAGTTACCTCTTCCTTTCTTTGTGAACCTTACGATGACCGAAGAAGGTCGAAACGTTGTTCGCTCCTCTACTTAAAAAAATTTTCTCAACGCAAACGAGCCGTTTTACATATATATGAATATTCCATTGTTGCCTTGACTGACAGATGACCAAAATTAGTCCACCAGTGATAAAGTTATATTTCTATGTCAGCATAAGCTTAATATAAAAGTATATTTCTATAACTACTGACAGACATTTTGAAACTGTAAGTTTTGACGCGATTCAATGTCACGAAAATTCGGCTAGAAATTTTCAAAGAAAATACAGTCATATTTTCACAGCTAACTCCTACCTCACTTCCGCTAACGGTTTTCTGGGGCGTGCGTGACATTTCCAGTTAGTTACTAACTTCTGATTTCGAGACTATTCCACTGTGACGTAAGCAGTCACGTAACACAAAATGAAACCAATACTATAGCGTTTTTCTTTGCTTAAGACTTATCTAATTTATCTTACGCCTTTTCTAGGTTAATCCAAACTTGGTATTTCTAGTTGGTTACCAACTTATAATTTCGAGACCATTCAATTCCGTGTCACACACACATGAAACAAAAAAGAAATGGATCTTAGTTCTCTGAATCTAGAGGAAAAAAATATACGAAAGACTACAGAAGTGTATTATAACCATAATAAATATGGTAATAGTATCCTAGTTATTTCAGATCCGTATTATTATAAACATTATGAAAGCAATTTACGTCACTAATAGTCGAACACGAATGCTGTAAGTCTTGACTTATATATTCGAGGACTGAATAAACAGAACATGGGGTTAGAATTTATAGACAAGGAGACTGAAATAGGAAAGTAAAATAGTCTTCAAAGTTTAAAGTGTGCGTAAAGAAAGCGACCAGATTCATTTTATTTCGTTTATGATTATTAAGTTTCAACGTTTGCCAAATACTTGGAAAAGAATTAAAACTCCACTTAGAAACTTGTCTTTTATTTGGTAACAATCGGAATAAAAGAATACTATATGAAATTATAACAAGCTATGAATAAAATGATGTACTTTCTTCACTAGGGAGAAAAGTTTGATTTCAAAATTCTTCACGTTTGGTGTGAAATGCTAGGAATTGTGAATAGTAGTAAATTGCAACCTTAGAAGAAGTATTTTTATTGATTGTTAATTAAATTATCCTATAATAATGTACCACGCTGTCTTAAAATTGTGAAATGTAGTAAAGTATTATCTGATAGCTGTTCTTATTGGTTGTTAATTGGGTTCTCCTATAATACTTTACCAGGGTGTCTTAGGATTGCGAAATTTAGTAATGAACTATCTTATAAGTGTTCTTATTGGTTGTTAATTAGGTTCTCCTATAACACTGTACCAGGCTGTTTTAGAATTGTTAATTGTTGTTGAAACTTGTCTTGTAAGTGTTGTTATTGGTTGTTAAATAGTTTCTCCTATAATATTGTACCAAGTTGTTTTAGAATTGTGAAATTTAATAAGGTAGTATCTTATAGTTGTTCTTATTGGTTGTTAATTAAATTATCCTACAATACTGTACCACGTTGTCTTAAAATTGTGAAATGTGGTAAAGTATTATCTGATAGGTGTGTTATTGGTTGTTAATTAGGTTCTCCTATAATACTGTACCAGGCTGTTTTAGAATTGTGAAATGTAGTTGAGTATTGTTTTATAAGTGTTCTTATTGGTTGTTAATTAGCTTCTCCTATAATACTGTACCAGGCCGTTTTAGAATTGTGATGTGTAGTAATGTACTATCTAATGTGTTCTTATTGGTTGTTAAGTAGGTTCTCCTACAATACTGTACCAAGCTCTCTTAGGATTGTGGTTTGGTTTGTTATGAATTTCGCGCAAAGCGACATCAAGGTTGTCTGTTCTACCCTTTCGTAATTTAGCAGTGAATGACTAGAGGAAAGGCAGTTAGTCCTCACTACTTACCGCCAACTCTTAGGCTACTCTTTAAGCGCTGAATAGTGGAATTGACCGTCACTTTATACTGTCCCCACTGCTGAAAGGAAGATTCTGCGTGGTGAGGCGGAGATTCGAACCCTAAATCTGTGTATAAAAAAAGTAGGAAATTTTTTTGTATTCCAGAAAATGTTCCATTTTTGCGTGAAGTTTCTTAGAAATGACTTTTAAAATGTGTTTCTGTAAATTAGTCATTCTAGTACGACAGCACACGCTAGAAGATTCACTGTTGCTGATACAATACAACCAAAACTTAATGTGCAAGAAATATTATGTGGTATTGTTTAAAATCTAACGCGAATCACCAGCATTGAAATTCACATCCTCCAGAAGGCCAATTGAAACCTGTATGCTTGTAATAATATATCAGACCACTAATTACCAAAATAAGAGAAATATTCGTTTTCGCTTAAATACTATATCATCTGTATTTGAACCATCGTTCGTTACTTTATCTTTTGTATTATTTTCGCCAAACATACTGAAATACTTAAATGTTCTCATGTAGCTGTGATGTAACAAGTCCTTTAATTTAATATAGTAATGGACTAGAATTTCTTAAAGACGTTGTTTTACATTCGACACTGCAAATCAAGCGACGCAAGTGAAAATAAGAATGCCCTCTTAGGTTAGGCCTACTATCACTACCCTCCAAACAAACTAACAGTGACGTGGCGCGGATATGGTCGTATACACTCAGTGAACAAAAAGAAACACTATTCGTGTACCCTGATTTACTAACTCACACACACAACATGATATTGTCACAGTTTTACAAACTTTAAGAAAATTTGTACATAATAAGTACACATCGAAACAACCATTTGAACGATACGAGGATTTGAACTGGCCAGTTTTGAGTTATGAAACTCCGCGATATTTCGAACGAAAAGCTTGACGAGTATGAAAAGTTTTATTGTACAGCGTCACTAACAAACAGGTATGGCTATTTCTTTATTTGGAACAGTGCATAGAGAAAACTATGTAACGCAGAGACAAAATTTTGTAAAATGCACGAATAAAACATCGTGAGAAGTGTGTTCCAGTGGCTTGTCTTCAATTAATTCCAAATTATATAATTATTAAGATTCATTTAACTTGATTAGTTTCCAGTGACTAGAGTTTTACGTATTTAGTTGAGAAGAAATTCCACTTTTCGATATTTGAATCACAGATTCGAGACAAGCATTCAAGTAATTTCGAAAAAAAATTGTGAATTATCTTTTTTTCCCCCTCCAACGTAAAATTATGTTAACAATCTCAGTCACCGTTTATGATGTTGGCACACTAGACAAATGAACACACATAGGGGCGCCGGGATTGAACCAGGGACCTCTCGATCTGCAGTCGAATGCTCTACCACTGAGCTACACCCCCTCGATTATTTATTTCTAACAGTTAAGATAAAGTACATGAATTTGAAACCATATTCTTGAGATTTTTTTCCTTGGTAGTGATGAACGTTTGAAATTATTTCAAGTGGTACCTATGAAGGAAGTTCCTTGAAAGTTCTTACAGAGATGACATTCAACTGAACAAGTAGGCTTATCATAATGTTTAGTACATAACATAACATGCAAATGTTACATGATTTACTTGACACTTAATATTTATTGGTCTCAGGAAGATATCATACTGTGACTCTTTGTTTTCGCGTTTGTAATACTTTCGACCTATGAGTATAAAGTCCAATGCCACCTGATTTGTTGACATACGTATATATAATAACAAGTAATCAACAGAAACTGAATTAAACGAAATCACGTGACGGTGTTTCGATTATCTCTATTCGTACATTTGGGAAGGAGAGGCCACGGGTTTTTAGGAAGTGCCATCAAACATTTTATTTTCTATATGGTGTCAGAGGCCAGAAATTTAGGGGACTCCACTTGCAATCTGATAGTTGCGGAATCGAATCTCCGTCACACCCAAAATAGTCGCCCTTTCATATATATGTAAAAACGGCTCGTTTTGGTTTAGAAAAATTTTTACGTAGAGGAGCGAACAACGTTTCGATATTCTTCTGTCATCGTCAGGTTCACAAAGAAAGGAAGAGGTAACTGACCGGAAACTGACCACATGTTTGAAAGGGGTTGTGCAACTGAGTGTCGGAATGTAGAGGACGTGCTCAGATGTTTGAATATATAAGTTTATCTTATTTATTTTATTATTATTGTTTATTATATTATTTTTAAAATAAGTGTAAAGGTTTTACTTTGTATTGGTTTATCTTGGGCTTGAGTTGTTGAATTAGTAAGACTTCTTTAATTTTGCGTTTGTTTATGTTTGTTTCTTTATTTAGTATTTGGGCGTTTTCTATGGGTAAGTTGTGTTTATTTCATTTCCAGTGTTCGAGAACGTGTGAAGATGAATTTTTATGTTCTTTGAATCTGGTTTCCATTTTACTACTTGTTCCTCCAACATAGAAGTCGTGGCAGTTATCACATTGTATTTTATAAATAATGTTGGTGTGGTCTTTGTCAGTGTAGCTTTCACATAGTATAGAACTCAGTTTTGTGCCTGGTTTTTGAATAAATTTGGTATTAACTGGAATGTCATATTTTGTTACTAGTTTTTGCCAGATGTTGGCTATTTGTCTGCTGATGTCGGGAATATATGGTATGTAGCAGTATATGGTTTCGAAATTTTTTGATTCGTGAGATATATTTACTTTTGTTGGTTGATTTTGCTTTCTGTCTAGGTGTGTGCGTGTAAAGTTTTCTACGGTTTGTGGAGGAATCTTATTGATGTTGATGAAGTATTGTTTTATTTTAGTTAATTCATCGTTAATTTTATCTGGTGAGCACAGTTCTATGGTTGCGTTTATTTGGTTTCTTAGTATGTTGAGTTTTGTTTTGTTTCATGTGCTGAGTCCCAAGGAATGTGTAGTCCAGTATGGGTGATTTTTCGGTGGATTTCTCTTTTAAATTGTGTATCGGTTCTTGTAATTTTGAGGTTAAGAAAACATATTTGATTGCTTTCTTCCTGTTCACATGTGAAGTTAATGTTGGGATGTATAGAGTTAATGTGATTGAAACAAGTAAGTGTGTGTTCTGTAGATCTGAATCCTGCAACCTTGTCATCTACATATTTGTCTGTACCAGTATAGTGGTGGATGTAATGCTGTGTTAATTGCTTGTGTTTCAATTTGTGTCATAAAAGTATTGACCAGAGCTGGTGATACTGCCTTGCCCATGCATAGGCCATTTGTTTGTATATAGATGTGGTTGTTGAACATGAAGTTTGTCTTCATCGTGGTGAATTCTATGAGGGTTGCTAATTGGTTGTTGGGAATGTCTATAGATAAATAATAAATAATATAAAATTATATATTCAAACATCTAAGCACACCCTCTACATTCCAACACTCAGTTACACAACCCCTTTCAAACATGTGATTAGCCTCCGGTCAGTTACCTCTTCCTTTCTTTGTGAACCTTACGATGACCGAAGAAGGTCGAAACGTTGTTCGCTCCTCTACTTAAAAAATTTTCTCAACGCAAACGAGCCGTTTTTACATATATATGAATATTCCATTGTTGCCTTGACTGACAGATGACCAAAATTAGTCCACCAGTGATAAAGTTATATTTCTATGTCAGCATAAGCTTAATATAAAAAGTACATTTCTATAACTACTGACAGACATTTTGAAACTGTAAGTTTTGACGCGATTCAATGTCACGAAAATTCGGCTAGAAATTTTCAAAGAAAATACAGTCATATTTTCACAGCTAACTCCTACCTCACTTCCGCTAACGGTTTTCTGGGGCGTGCGTGACATTTCCAGTTAGTTACTAACTTCTGATTTCGAGACTATTCCACTGTGACGTAAGCAGTCACGTAACACAAAATGAAACCAATACTATAGCGTTTTTCTTTGCTTAAGACTTATCTAATTTATCTTACGCCTTTTCTAGGTTAATCCAAACTTGGTATTTCTAGTTGGTTACCAACTTATAATTTCGAGACCATTCAATTCCGTGTCACACACACATGAAACAAAAAAGAAATGGATCTTAGTTCTCTGAATCTAGAGGAAAAAAATATACGAAAGACTACAGAAGTGTATTATAACCATAATAAATATGGTAATAGTATCCTAGTTATTTCAGATCCGTATTATTATAAACATTATGAAAGCAATTTACGTCACTAATAGTCGAACACGAATGCTGTAAGTCTTGACTTATATATTCGAGGACTGAATAAACAGAACATGGGGTTAGAATTTATAGACAAGGAGACTGAAATAGGAAAGTAAAATAGTCTTCAAAGTTTAAAGTGTGCGTAAAGAAAGCGACCAGATTCATTTTATTTCGTTTATGATTATTAAGTTTCAACGTTTGCCAAATACTTGGAAAAGAATTAAAACTCCACTTAGAAACTTGTCTTTTTATTTGGTAACAATCGGAATAAAAGAATACTATATGAAATTATAACAAGCTATGAATAAAATGATGTACTTTCTTCACTAGGGGAGAAAAGTTTGATTTCAAAATTCTTCACGTTTGGTGTGAAATGCTAGGAATTGTGAAAAGTAGTAAATTGCAACCTTAGAAGAAGTATTTTTATTGATTGTTAATTAAATTATCCTATAATAATGTACCACGCTGTCTTAAAATTGTGAAATGTAGTAAAGTATTATCTGATAGCTGTTCTTATTGGTTGTTAATTGGGTTCTCCTATAATACTTTACCAGGGTGTCTTAGGATTGCGAAATTTAGTAATGAACTATCTTATAAGTGTTCTTATTGGTTGTTAATTAGGTTCTCCTATAACACTGTACCAGGCTGTTTTAGAATTGTTAATTGTTGTTGAAACTTGTCTTGTAAGTGTTGTTATTGGTTGTTAAATAGTTTCTCCTATAATATTGTACCAAGTTGTTTTAGAATTGTGAAATTTAATAAGGTAGTATCTTATAGTTGTTCTTATTGGTTGTTAATTAAATTATCCTACAATACTGTACCACGTTGTCTTAAAATTGTGAAATGTGGTAAAGTATTATCTGATAGGTGTGTTATTGGTTGTTAATTAGGTTCTCCTATAATACTGTACCAGGCTGTTTTAGAATTGTGAAATGTAGTTGAGTATTGTTTTATAAGTGTTCTTATTGGTTGTTAATTAGGTTCTCCTATAATACTGTACCAGGCTGTTTTAGAATTGTGATGTGTAGTAATGTACTATCTAATGTGTTCTTATTGGTTGTTAAGTAGGTTCTCCTACAATACTGTACCAAGTTCTCTTAGGATTGTGGTTTGGTTTGTTATGAATTTCGCGCAAAGCGACATCAAGGTTGTCTGTTCTACCCTTTCGTAATTTAGCAGTGAATGACTAGAGGAAAGGCAGTTAGTCCTCACTACTTACCGCCAACTCTTAGGCTACTCTTTAAGCGCTGAATAGTGGAATTGACCGTCACTTTATACTGTCCCCACTGCTGAAAGGAAGATTCTGCGTGGTGAGGCGGAGATTCGAACCCTAAATCTGTGTATAAAAAAGTAGGAAATTTTTTTTGTATTCCAGAAAATGTTCCATTTTTGCGTGAAGTTCCTTAGAAATGACTTTTAAAATGTGTTTCTGTAAATTAGTCATTCTAGTACGACAGCACACGCTAGAAGATTCACTGTTGCTGATACAATACAACCAAAACTTAATGTGCAAGAAATATTATGTGGTATTGTTTAAAATCTAACGCGAATCACCAGCATTGAAATTCACATCCTCCAGAAGGCCAATTGAAACCTGTATGCTTGTAATAATATATCAGACCACTAATTACCAAAATAAGAGAAATATTCGTTTTCGCTTAAATACTATATCATCTGTATTTGAACCATCGTTCGTTACTTTATCTTTTGTATTATTTTCGCCAAACATACTGAAATACTTAAATGTCCTCATGTAGCTGTGATGTAACAAGTCCTTTAATTTAATATAGTAATGGACTAGAATTTCTTAAAGACGTTGTTTTACATTCGACACTGCAAATCAAGCGACGCAAGTGAAAATAAGAATGCCCTCTTAGGTTAGGCCTACTATCACTACCCTCCAAACAATCTAACAGTGACGTGGCGCGGATATGGTCGTATACACTCAGTGAACAAAAAGAAACACTATTCGTGTACCCTGATTTACTAACTCACACACACAACATGATATTGTCACAGTTTTACAAACTTTAAGAAAATTTGTACATAATAAGTACACATCGAAACAACCATTTGAACGATACGAGGATTTGAACTGGCCAGTTTTGAGTTATGAAACTCCGCGATATTTCGAACGAAAAGCTTAACGAGTATGAAAAGTTTTATTGTACAGCGTCACTAACAGACAGGTATGGCTATTTCTTTATTTGGAACAGTGCATAGATAAAACTATGTAACGCAGAGACAAAAATTTTGTAAAATGCACGAATAAAACATCGTGAGAAGTGTGTTCCAGTGGCTTGTCTTCAATTAATTCCAAATTATATAATTATTAAGATTCATTTAACTTGATTAGTTTCCAGTGACTAGAGTTTTACGTATTTAGTTGAGAAGAAATTCCACTTTTCGATATTTGAATCACAGATTCGAGACAAGCATTCAAGTAATTTCGAAAAAAAATTGTGAATTATCTTTTTTTCCCCCTCCAACGTAAAATTATGTTAACAATCTCAGTCACCGTTTATGATGTTGGCACACTAGACAAATGAACACACATAGGGGGCGCCCGGGATTGAACCAGGGACCTCTCGATCTGCAGTCGAATGCTCTACCACTGAGCTACACCCCCTCCATTATTTATTTCTAACAGTTAAGATAAAGTACATGAATTTGAAACCATATTCTTGAGATTTTTTTCCTTCGTAGTGATGAACGTTTGAAATTATTTCAAGTGGTACCTATGAAGGAAGTTCCTTGAAAGTTCTTACAGAGATGACATTCAACTGAACAAGTAGGCTTATCATAATGTTTAGTACATAACATAACATGCAAATGTTACATGATTTACTTGACACTTAATATTTATTGGTCTCAGGAAGATATCATACTGTGACTCTTTGTTTTCGCGTTTGTAATACTTTCGACCTATGAGTATAAAGTCCAATGCCACCTGATTTGTTGACATACGTATATATAATAACAAGTAATCAACAGAAACTGAATTAAACGAAATCACGTGACGGTGTTTCGATTATCTCTATTCGTACATTTGGGAAGGAGAGGCCACGGGTTTTTTAGGAAGTGCCATCAAACATTTTATTTTGTATATGGTGTCAGAGGCCAGAAATTTAGGGGACTCCACTTGCAATCTGATAGTTGCGGAATCGAATCTCCGTCACACCCAAAATAGTCGCCCTTTCATATATATGTAAAAACGGCTCGTTTTGGTTTAGAAAAATTTTTACGTAGAGGAGCGAACAACGTTTCGATATTCTTCTGTCATCGTCAGGTTCACAAAGAAAGGAAGAGGTAACTGACCGGAAACTGACCACATGTTTGAAAGGGGTTGTGCAACTGAGTGTCGGAATGTAGAGGACGTGCTCAGATGTTTGAATATATAAGTTTATCTTATTTATTTTATTATTATTGTTTATTATATTATTTTTAAAATAAGTGTAAAGGTTTTACTTTGTATTGGTTTATCTTGGGCTTGAGTTGTTGAATTAGTAAGACTTCTTTAATTTTGCGTTTGTTTATGTTTGTTTCTTTATTTAGTATTTGGGCGTTTTCTATGGGTATGTTGTGTTTATTTCATTTCCAGTGTTCGAGAACGTGTGAAGATGAATTTTTATGTTCTTTGAATCTGGTTTCCATTTTACTACTTGTTCCTCCAACATAGAAGTCGTGGCAGTTATCACATTGTATTTTATAAATAATGTTGGTGTGGTCTTTGTCAGTGTAGCTTTCACATAGTATAGAACTCAGTTTTGTGCCTGGTTTTTGAATAAATTTGGTATTAACTGGAATGTCATATTTTGTTACTAGTTTTTGCCAGATGTTGGCTATTTGTCTGCTGATGTCGGGAATATATGGTATGTAGCAGTATATGGTTTCGAAATTTTTGATTCGTGAGATATATTTACTTTTGTTGGTTGATTTTGCTTTCTGTCTAGGTGTGTGCGTGTAAAGTTTTCTACGGTTTGTGGAGGAATCTTATTGATGTTGATGAAGTATTGTTTTATTTTAGTTAATTCATCGTTAATTTTATCTGGTGAGCACAGTTCTATGGTTGCGTTTATTTGGTTTCTTAGTATGTTGAGTTTTTGTTTTGTTTCATGTGCTGAGTCCCAAGGAATGTGTAGTCCAGTATGGGTGATTTTTCGGTGGATTTCTCTTTTAAATTGTGTATCGGTTCTTGTAATTTTGAGGTTAAGAAAACATATTTGATTGCTTTCTTCCTGTTCACATGTGAAATTAATGTTGGGATGTATAGAGTTAATGTGATTGAAACAAGTAAGTGTGTGTTCTGTAGATCTGAATCCTGCAACCTTGTCATCTACATATTTGTCTGTACCAGTATAGTGGTGGATGTAATGCTGTGTTAATTGCTTGTGTTTCAATTTGTGTCATAAAAGTATTGATCAGAGCTGGTGATACTGCCTTGCCCATGCATAGGCCATTTGTTTGTATATAGATGTGGTTGTTGAACATGAAGTTTGTCTTCATCGTGGTGAATTCTATGAGGGTTGCTAATTGGTTGTTGGGAATGTCTATAGATAAATAATAAATAATATAAAATTATATATTCAAACATCTAAGCACACCCTCGACATTCCAACACTCAGTTACACAACCCCTTTCAAACATGTGATTAGCCTCCGGTCAGTTACCTCTTCCTTTCTTTGTGAACCTTACGATGACCGAAGAAGGTCGAAACGTTGTTCGCTCCTCTACTTAAAAAATTTTCTCAACGCAAACGAGCCGTTTTTACATATATATGAATATTCCATTGTTGCCTTGACTGACAGATGACCAAAATTAGTCCACCAGTGATAAAGTTATATTTCTATGTCAGCATAAGCTTAATATAAAAAGTACATTTCTATAACTACTGACAGACATTTTGAAACTGTAAGTTTTGACGCGATTCAATGTCACGAAAATTCGGCTAGAAATTTTCAAAGAAAATACAGTCATATTTTCACAGCTAACTCCTACCTCACTTCCGCTAACGGTTTTCTGGGGCGTGCGTGACATTTCCAGTTAGTTACTAACTTCTGATTTCGAGACTATTCCACTGTGACGTAAGCAGTCACGTAACACAAAATGAAACCAATACTATAGCGTTTTTCTTTGCTTAAGACTTATCTAATTTATCTTACGCCTTTTCTAGGTTAATCCAAACTTGGTATTTCTAGTTGGTTACCAACTTATAATTTCGAGACCATTCAATTCCGTGTCACACACACATGAAACAAAAAAGAAATGGATCTTAGTTCTCTGAATCTAGAGGAAAAAAATATACGAAAGACTACAGAAGTGTATTATAACCATAATAAATATGGTAATAGTATCCTAGTTATTTCAGATCCGTATTATTATAAACATTATGAAAGCAATTTACGTCACTAATAGTCGAACACGAATGCTGTAAGTCTTGACTTATATATTCGAGGACTGAATAAACAGAACATGGGGTTAGAATTTATAGACAAGGAGACTGAAATAGGAAAGTAAAATAGTCTTCAAAGTTTAAAGTGTGCGTAAAGAAAGCGACCAGATTCATTTTATTTCGTTTATGATTATTAAGTTTCAACGTTTGCCAAATACTTGGAAAAGAATTAAAACTCCACTTAGAAACTTGTCTTTTATTTGGTAACAATCGGAATAAAAGAATACTATATGAAATTATAACAAGCTATGAATAAAATGATGTACTTTCTTCACTAGGGAGAAAAGTTTGATTTCAAAATTCTTCACGTTTGGTGTGAAATGCTAGGAATTGTGAAAAGTAGTAAATTGCAACCTTAGAAGAAGTATTTTTATTGATTGTTAATTAAATTATCCTATAATAATGTACCACGCTGTCTTAAAATTGTGAAATGTAGTAAAGTATTATCTGATAGCTGTTCTTATTGGTTGTTAATTGGGTTCTCCTATAATACTTTACCAGGGTGTCTTAGGATTGCGAAATTTAGTAATGAACTATCTTATAAGTGTTCTTATTGGTTGTTAATTAGGTTCTCCTATAACACTGTACCAGGCTGTTTTAGAATTGTTAATTGTTGTTGAAATTTGTCTTGTAAGTGTTGTTATTGGTTGTTAAATAGTTTCTCCTATAATATTGTACCAAGTTGTTTTAGAATTGTGAAATTTAATAAGGTAGTATCTTATAGTTGTTCTTATTGGTTGTTAATTAAATTATCCTACAATACTGTACCACGTTGTCTTAAAATTGTGAAATGTGGTAAAGTATTATCTGATAGGTGTGTTATTGGTTGTTAATTAGGTTCTCCTATAATACTGTACCAGGCTGTTTTAGAATTGTGAAATGTAGTTGAGTATTGTTTTATAAGTGTTCTTATTGGTTGTTAATTAGGTTCTCCTATAATACTGTACCAGGCTGTTTTAGAATTGTGATGTGTAGTAATGTACTATCTTATGTGTTCTTATTGGTTGTTAAGTAGGTTCTCCTACAATACTGTACCAAGTTCTCTTAGGATTGTGGTTTGGTTTGTTATGAATTTCGCGCAAAGCGACATCAAGGTTGTCTGTTCTACCCTTTCGTAATTTAGCAGTGAATGACTAGAGGAAAGGCAGTTAGTCCTCACTACTTACCGCCAACTCTTAGGCTACTCTTTAAGCGCTGAATAGTGGAATTGACCGTCACTTTATACTGTCCCCACTGCTGAAAGGAAGATTCTGCGTGGTGAGGCGGAGATTCGAACCCTAAATCTGTGTATAAAAAAGTAGGAAACTTTTTTTGTATTCCAGAAAATGTTCCATTTTTGCGTGAAGTTCCTTAGAAATGACTTTTAAAATGTGTTTCTGTAAATTAGTCATTCTAGTACGACAGCACACGCCAGAAGATTCACTGTTGCTGATACAATACAACCAAAACTTAATGTGCAAGAAATATTATGTGGTATTGTTTAAAATCTAACGCGAATCACCAGCATTGAAATTCACATCCTCCAGAAGGCCAATTGAAACCTGTATGCTTGTAATAATATATCAGACCACTAATTACCAAAATAAGAGAAATATTCGTTTTCGCTTAAATACTATATCATCTGTATTTGAACCATCGTTCGTTACTTTATCTTTTGTATTATTTTCGCCAAACATACTGAAATACTTAAATGTCCTCATGTAGCTGTGATGTAACAAGTCCCTTTAATTTAATATAGTAATGGACTAGAATTTCTTAAAGACGTTGTTTTACATTCGACACTGCAAATCAAGCGACGCAAGTGAAAATAAGAATGCCCTCTTAGGTTAGGCCTACTATCACTACCCTCCAAACAATCTAACAGTGACGTGGCGCGGATATGGTCGTATACACTCAGTGAACAAAAAGAAACACTATTCGTGTACCCTGATTTACTAACTCACACACACAACATGATATTGTCACAGTTTTACAAACTTTAAGAAAATTTGTACATAATAAGTACACATCGAAACAACCATTTGAACGATACGAGGATTTGAACTGGCCAGTTTTGAGTTATGAAACTCCGCGATATTTCGAACGAAAAGCTTGACGAGTATGAAAAGTTTTATTGTACAGCGTCACTAACAAACAGGTATGGCTATTTCTTTATTTGGAACAGTGCATAGAGAAAACTATGTAACGCAGAGACAAAAATTTTGTAAAATGCACGAATAAAACATCGTGAGAAGTGTGTTCCAGTGGCTTGTCTTCAATTAATTCCAAATTATATAATTATTAAGATTCATTTAACTTGATTAGTTTCCAGTGACTAGAGTTTTACGTATTTAGTTGAGAAGAAATTCCACTTTTCGATATTTGAATCACAGATTCGAGACAAGCATTCAAGTAATTTCGAAAAAAAATTGTGAATTATCTTTTTTTCCCCCTCCAACGTAAAATTATGTTAACAATCTCAGTCACCGTTTATGATGTTGGCACACTAGACAAATGAACACACATAGGGGCGCCGGGATTGAACCAGGGACCTCTCGATCTGCAGTCGAATGCTCTACCACTGAGCTACACCCCCTCGATTATTTATTTCTAACAGTTAAGATAAAGTACATGAATTTGAAACCATATTCTTGAGATTTTTTTCCTTCGTAGTGATGAACGTTTGAAATTATTTCAAGTGGTACCTATGAAGGAAGTTCCTTGAAAGTTCTTACAGAGATGACATTCAACTGAACAAGTAGGCTTATCATAATGTTTAGTACATAACATAACATGCAAATGTTACATGATTTACTTGACACTTAATATTTATTGGTCTCAGGAAGATATCATACTGTGACTCTTTGTTTTCGCGTTTGTAATACTTTCGACCTATGAGTATAAAGTCCAATGCCACCTGATTTGTTGACATACGTATATATAATAACAAGTAATCAACAGAAACTGAATTAAACGAAATCACGTGACGGTGTTTCGATTATCTCTATTCGTACATTTGGGAAGGAGAGGCCACGGGTTTTTTAGGAAGTGCCATCAAACATTTTATTTTGTATATGGTGTCAGAGGCCAGAAATTTAGGGGACTCCACTTGCAATCTGATAGTTGCGGAATCGAATCTCCGTCACACCCAAAATAGTCGCCCTTTCATATATATGTAAAAACGGCTCGTTTTGGTTTAGAAAAATTTTTACGTAGAGGAGCGAACAACGTTTCGATATTCTTCTGTCATCGTCAGGTTCACAAAGAAAGGAAGAGGTAACTGACCGGAAACTGACCACATGTTTGAAAGGGGTTGTGCAACTGAGTGTCGGAATGTAGAGGACGTGCTCAGATGTTTGAATATATAAGTTTATCTTATTTATTTTATTATTATTGTTTATTATATTATTTTTAAAATAAGTGTAAAGGTTTTACTTTGTATTGGTTTATCTTGGGCTTGAGTTGTTGAATTAGTAAGACTTCTTTAATTTTGCGTTTGTTTATGTTTGTTTCTTTATTTAGTATTTGGGCGTTTTCTATGGGTATGTTGTGTTTATTTCATTTCCAGTGTTCGAGAACGTGTGAAGATGAATTTTTTATGTTCTTTGAATCTGGTTTCCATTTTACTACTTGTTCCTCCAACATAGAAGTCGTGGCAGTTATCACATTGTATTTTATAAATAATGTTGGTGTGGTCTTTGTCAGTGTAGCTTTCACATAGTATAGAACTCAGTTTTGTGCCTGGTTTTTGAATAAATTTGGTATTAACTGGAATGTCATATTTTGTTACTAGTTTTTGCCAGATGTTGGCTATTTGTCTGCTGATGTCGGGAATATATGGTATGTAGCAGTATATGGTTTCGAAATTTTTTGATTCGTGAGATATATTTACTTTTGTTGGTTGATTTTGCTTTCTGTCTAGGTGTGTGCGTGTAAAGTTTTCTACGGTTTGTGGAGGAATCTTATTGATGTTGATGAAGTATTGTTTTATTTTAGTTAATTCATCGTTAATTTTATCTGGTGAGCACAGTTCTATGGTTGCGTTTATTTGGTTTCTTAGTATGTTGAGTTTTTGTTTTGTTTCATGTGCTGAGTCCCAAGGAATGTGTAGTCCAGTATGGGTGATTTTTCGGTGGATTTCTCTTTTAAATTGTGTATCGGTTCTTGTAATTTTGAGGTTAAGAAAACATATTTGATTGCTTTCTTCCTGTTCACATGTGAAATTAATGTTGGGATGTATAGAGTTAATGTGATTGAAACAAGTAAGTGTGTGTTCTGTAGATCTGAATCCTGCAACCTTGTCATCTACATATTTGTCTGTACCAGTATAGTGGTGGATGTAATGCTGTGTTAATTGCTTGTGTTTCAATTTGTGTCATAAAAGTATTGACCAGAGCTGGTGATACTGCCTTGCCCATGCATAGGCCATTTGTTTGTATATAGATGTGGTTGTTGAACATGAAGTTTGTCTTCATCGTGGTGAATTCTATGAGGGTTGCTAATTGGTTGTTGGGAATGTCTATAGATAAATAATAAATAATATAAAATTATATATTCAAACATCTAAGCACACCCTCTACATTCCAACACTCAGTTACACAACCCCTTTCAAACATGTGATTAGCCTCCGGTCAGTTACCTCTTCCTTTCTTTGTGAACCTTACGATGACCGAAGAAGGTCGAAACGTTGTTCGCTCCTCTACTTAAAAAAATTTTCTCAACGCAAACGAGCCGTTTTACATATATATGAATATTCCATTGTTGCCTTGACTGACAGATGACCAAAATTAGTCCACCAGTGATAAAGTTATATTTCTATGTCAGCATAAGCTTAATATAAAGTATATTTCTATAACTACTGACAGACATTTTGAAACTGTAAGTTTTGACGCGATTCAATGT